>NW_006399827.1:2068331-2093005 GCF_000299155.1 Elephantulus edwardii | reverse complement strand
AGTGCAACAATGAATGAGTGGAAGCCCAAAATCTCTGTAAATGTTTATGAAAATTAATAAAATATAATAAAAAAAAAAGAAAATGTCCTAGTTTGCATCAGGTATACCTCATTCTTTACACTGAATTCATTACACATTAACTCTTTGGAGAGAAGTGAAGGACTCAACAGAATTGATTCAACAAGCAGTGGGTAATGGTAATAGCTATAGACAAGTTTAGAAACTGTATCAAGGTCACAGAGCTGATAACTAGATGGAATGGGGATTAGAATCGAGGTCTATCTGACTCCAGAGCTTGCCCTCATAACCGCTCCATGAAAGTCCTTCCCAAGTTCCTTTGGAAGAGTTTCAAGGTGTCACATCCAAGAAGATTTATCTGGCCAAGTGCCACAAGCTTTGTCAGAACAATGGATGTTTCTTTTTAATGTTTTTATTTTTCAAACAAATTTGATCTTCTACAAAGATGAAAGGGACACCAAAAATGTGCCTGAAACTGCCTTCTCCATATGCAGTGGGCACACAGGAAACACTATTCCCATATCTTGACAGTTGGTTGGAAAGAAATTACATATAACAGCCTTGAAGACAGAGTCTCAAAACTCAAACTCATTGCATCCATTCTGACTCATGCAGACTTTCTTTCAATTTTCTGAGGCTCTAAATCTTAACAGGAGAAATCTACCCAACTTTCTTCTGCAGACCCACGGTGGATTCACAGCCTTTTGGTCAACAGTGGTTAACCTTACGACTGTTGTTGTGACATGCTGTTGACTGAAATTCATAGTGACTCGATGAACAATGAATCAGAACTCTGTTCTATCCTTTGACACCCTCACCAACTCTGACATCCTTGCACCCACGGGTACAGTCACAGTGTCATACTATCTTGTTCTTCTTCTCTTTTGCTGACCCTCTACCTTTCTAAGCGTGATATCCTTCCCCAAGGACTGGCACCTTCTAACAACATGCCCAAAGCATGTGAGACAGCCATCTTTGCCTCCAGAGAGCACGCTGGTTTCACTTTCTCCAAGACATATTTGTTTATTCACTTGGCATTCCATGTTCAGTACTCTTCTCCAATACCACAACTCAAAGACATCAGTTCTTTTGTTATCCATTGTTAGTATCTAACTTTCAGATGCATAATAAAGAACTGAGAAGACCATGGCTTGGATCTGGTACACCTTAGTCTTTAGGCTGACATCATTGTTCTTCAGCACTTTGGAGGGGCCCCTCACAGCAGATTTTCCCAATGCATTAAGTCTTTTACTTTCTCGACTGCTGATACCAAGGGGTTTGGTTGTGGATTCGAGTGAGATGAAATTATTGACAACTTTCGCTTCTTGCTCCATCTGTCATGATGTTACCTATTGGTCTGGAGGTAAGGATTCCTGTTTTCTTGATGTTGACATGTAATCCATATGGATGGCTGTAGTCTCTGATCTTCTGCAGTAAGTGCTCCAAGCCCTCTTTGCATTCAGCAAGCAAGGTTGTGTCATTGGCATAATGCAGGTTGTTCCTTCCATAATAAGAGAGGCTTCTGCAGAACCTGATGTCACATATTTCTCCATAAAGTAGTTTCTTAAATTATTTGTTCAGCATATAGATCGAATAAGTATACAGAAAAGATGCAGCCCTGGTACACACCTTTCTTGATTTTAAACCATGCAGTATTTTCTAGCTGTTTGGACAACAGCTTCTTGGTCTAGGTAAAGGTTTTGTATAAGTATAATTAAGTATTCTGGAATTCTGGAATTCCCATTATTCTCAATGTTAGCCATAATTTATCATGATCCACACAGTCAAATGCTTTTGCATAGTCAATACAACAGACATTGTTCTGGTATTTAACAGCATAGGACTCGTAGCAACGTAATGAACAACAGATTGGAGTCTTGTCCTATGCTGCGTCATTGTCATAATCTCTGCAAGCCTACTTTTTCACTCACTGTGTCTAATTGCGTATTTCTCTCTTCCACTGACCCTGGTATTTTTCCTAATGTGTGTTTTTTTCAAGGACTGACCGGCACTTTCTGACAACATATCACTCTCAAAATTGCCATTTTTCTCCGTCTCAACATTCAAACCCAAGCTAGCTTCCATCACCACCAGGTAATTGGTGGGGGTTTGAAACTCAGAGCTGAGAATAATTAACACTGTAAATCATTACTACTTGAACTTTCTATGGTTCCAAAATTTAAAGGTTTCAACCATCCTCTAAAAGCATTCACTACTCACCCCACTTTATTTCCTAAACCGCGCGCCCAATTCCTCCATGCTACCCCAGCGAGCTCCCCAGGGTCCCCCTTCCCAAGGCCCCGCCCCCGACGCTTGCCCGCCTTCGCGCCTCGCACCTCGGCCCCGCCCACCCACGAGCTCCGGTCACAGGCCCCGCCCCATCCCTCAGGCCCCGCCCCCTGCCGGTGGCCCTCTGCGGGAGGCTCGGCTTGCGTGACCGCTCGCGCCGCACGCACGCCGCTCGACACCCGAGGCTGCCCCCGGGCGGAGGCGCAGCAGCGGCGCCTGCGCTCGGGCTGCTCCGACAGGTCCCAGAATCCGGCTTTGCGACGCAGCGGCCCGAGGCCTCGGCGGAAGCCGCGCCGCCGCCCCCCCCGCGAGGTAGGGCCCCCCCGGAGGATGTGCAGGCGGGGCTGAGGGCCCGGTCGCGGGAGGCCTCGCGAGACAGGCGAGGGCGGCGGGCGGGCGGCCAGTGGATGCTGGTGGGATCCACCGGGAGGCCGCGCCCCGGGACGGGTAGCTGGGCAAGCCTGGGGCAGCTCCGTCCTTTAATTTATTAGTGTCCCAGCGCCTCGGGGAAATGTTTGGGGCCTGAACTAGCGGTTCCGGACGCTGACCGGTGCTGTGCGGCCCACGTGCGCCATCGCGCCCACACCTCCCGGCGCCGAAAAGCGCGGGCGACCCTCTTTTCCTTGTTTGGGGTCCACTTGTTCAGCCCGAGTGTTTTTTCTTGTCCCTTCGCTGTGGCGGGCGCCGAGGTGAGCAGGCGGGAGCCGCATCCGATTGCTTCCCCGAAATCCGGGCTGAGTAGGAGGGGAGGGGTCAGGAGCGTGACAGCTGGGCGCCGCCTCCTGGACACTGCCCGCCCGCGGCCCCGGTGACAGGGAGGCTCTGAGTCCGCGGGGGCGGAGTGGAGAGCGCAGCCACCTGCACAGATGGCGCGCTGGTCCTTATCTCCCGAAAGGCCGATGGGAGGGACCCGCGAGCCGTAGGTGGACCCCGCCTGTTTGTTTCCTAGTTGGACTCCGTCCTTGGAGAAGATGGATGAGGACAAGCAGCGGGCGCCGAGCCTGTTTGCGGACGGACACCTGGTCCTGTGGACGCTGTGCTCGGTGCTGCTGCCCGTCTTCATCACCTTCTGGTGTAGCCTGCAGCGGTCACGCCGGCAGCTGCACCGCAGGGACATCTTCCGCAAGAGCAAGCACGGGTGGCGGGACACCGACCTGTTCAGCCAGCCCACCTACTGCTGTGTGTGCGCGCAGCACATCCTGCAGGGCGCCTTCTGCGACTGCTGCGGGCTGCGCGTGGACGAGGGCTGCCTCAAGAAGGCCGACAAGCGCTTCCAGTGCAAGGAGATCATGCTCAAGAACGACAGCAAGGCCCCCGACGCCATGCCCCACCACTGGATCCGGGGCAACGTCCCTCTGTGCAGTTACTGTGTGGTGTGCAAGCAGCAGTGCGGCAGTCAGCCCAAACTCTGCGATTACAGGTAAGGACCGGCCTTTGGAGGAACAGCTTGTCCCAGGATGCCAATGAGGTCAGGATCCCACAGAGCGGGCACACGGGCCTGAACTGACCTCTGTGGTCACATGCAGATGATCCTCACCTCCCTGCTCTGGTGCAGGCACTGGTGCACGGAGAGCCTTTGCTAATAGTCACTTACAGAGCCAACCTGCTTCACTGGGTAGTGAAACTTGGCTCTTCCTTCACGTCAGTGAAGTGCTGTGTGCTTTCACGGTCACTGTGTGCGCACTTTTGTTGTTGTATTTTACGTGGAGGAAAGGAGGTCTGGAAATAATTAGCTTTTCCATCTTTCCGTCAGAGTTGATCCATCCTTGGTGATGTACTGTGAGTGTACGATGAAAATCATCATCCTTCCAAAACAGCACTTGGAGCATCTTTTCCTAGTATAGATATCGGGGTTGGAGTGAAATATTCTTAAGTAACTATTCCTTTGGCCTTGCAGCACTTGCACCCTCCTTAGACCAGTGTCTGGTGTTGATAATTAATAACCTTGTTGGAACCAAGATTATGTTTTAATGACTTTACGAATACATAATGGTCAAACATGCATGTTACACTGTCTGAAAATAGGCGAAAGTGTCCTTTGTTGAAGACAAAGATTGATAGAAGGGGCTGTTGCTCTGTAGATCAAGTGATTCCAACTCATTTTATTGATGGAATGATTAAACCTCAGAGGGCTTCTCAGTGGTAAAATCAGACTACCCTCCTGAAATTCTCATTCCCAAGACAGGCCCAAAAGTACCATAACCCTCAGCTGCCAGTTAGGCTCACCACCCTCCCCTTCGGGCCCTTATCTTTGAAGTTTTCTGACAAGTATTGAGGCCCCAGGAACTGAACTAGGAAGCTGGCACTAGATTGCAAGTTAATAATTTTTTTATCAATTTTTTGCAGAAAGCATTTTTATTAGCCTAGGCAACGTTATACCAATATCTTAATTTAAATGTAATTTAATTTAAATGTAGTATATTATCAAATTTTAAAACTTAACATTTTTAAAATAGTGGATTTTTAAAAACCACAGAAATATGTAATCCTTTTTACTCTGCATTTTCAAAACTTAGACTGTTGTTTTGGCGTCAGTGAGAGCTAGACTGCTTGTATTCCATACCTTTCTTTGAGTGTTAGTCTTTGAGAATTGACTCCTTGGAAAGATATTGTTAAGTCTCTTTCCTCCTTTGTGTCTTTGTAGAATCAAAAATTGATTTCCTAATTTCCTTTTTACTTTACGTTGTGCTTTCTAGGTGAAAGTTTACAGAGTAAATTGGTTTTCCTTTTTTTTTTTTTTTAATTAATGTATGTTTACAGAGACTTTGGACTTCCATTCATTCATTGTTGCACTTTTCTCCCTGCCCACCCCTCCCCCAGTAAATTAGTTTTCATTGCACATATTGATTTGTGGCACTGATTACAGTTCCCACAATGCTGCCTTCCTTTGTTTACCGTTTCCAGTCATCCTCCTTCCCCAACCTTTCCTGCCCCTTAGCTTTATTCCTGGGCACATCCTGCCCTTTTGATCTCATAGGATTGGTTGCTCTAAAGTACGAATTCCTCACTAGTGCTACTGTTCACTTTACAAGCTTGTTGTTTGTCTGAAAATTGAGCTGTGGGTGGGATGTATTTATAACAAATAACTAATATGAATGTAGAAATACCACCCACCAGACTTGTGTATTGTCCTGGGCATAGTCATTTGTCCTGTCCATAGCTGTTTATCTTGCCTGTCTGCTTGTATGTCTGCATTTACTATTGCTGTTGCAGGATTACATGTATAATAGTATTGACTTTTACTGACTTTGTGTGTGTGTGTACTTGTCTTTCCTTAGTGATTTTGTGCCAGTCATCCCTGTATTGTCTTTGCCCTTCCCTTCATTGATCTTAATATTGTTCCTGTTATTTATTTACTTATTTTTACCACTCTCCCACTCCCTTCCCCATCCCTGGTAACTACCTAAGAATGATTCTTTATGTAAACATTTTTTAAGCTTTATTAAGATAGTGAACTCATTAATTTTTGTCTTTTTGTGACTAATTTACTTCACACAGCTCTATATTCATCCATGTTACATGGTGGTGTGCAAATTCTTTCTCATTCTTTACTGTTGCATAATAGTCCAGTGTGAATATGTACCGTAGCGACTTTTAACCATCATTTTGGGTGTTTCCATCTCTGCTGTTGTGAATAATGCTGCAGTGAATATGAGTGTGCACATACTTACATGTGTTTCAACTCTTCTTTTTTTACAATCTATACTTAATAGTGGGATTGCTGTATCAAAGGAAATGAGATTTCTTATTTCCAACTTTCTAAGGAAGCCCAGACTGCCTTCTGTAGTGGTTGCACCACTTTATAGTCCTTTGGGGACTCTGTAGAGAGTTTTGGTGTTTCCTAAAAGGCAATGTTTGAATCCACCATCGGCTCCTTATGAGAAAGATGAACAGTCTCATCCTGTAATTTCCAATTTACAGCCTGATAAACCAGTTGTGAGTCAGTTCCCACTCAATGGTTTTAATTTGACCAGCAGTGTATGAGCGTTCCAGTCGTTGGACACCCTCCCCAGCATTTGTTTACTGTCTAAGGAAGCACTAAACAGCTTTCCGTGGTGATTGTACCTTTTTACATTCCCACCAGTAGTATCTGAGGGTTCCAACTTCTCCATACCCTCGCCAGCATTTGCTTACAGTCCTGTTGAACTTTGTTGTTGTTGCTAGAGTGAAATACCTCATTGTTTTGATGTGCATCACTTGGCTCGTAATATTGAGCATTTCTTCATGCACTAGTTGGCCATCTGAATGTCATCTTTGGTAAAGTGTCTTTTCATGACTTTCTCCATTTTTTAATCGGCTTGTTTCTTTCTTGTTGAGGTGTTGGAGTTTTTCATAAATCATGTGTCTTTGATCTCCTTTAAAAATGGTTTGCTTAATTATCTTAATAAATAATCATTATGTTTCTGATTCTCCACCCCAGTGTTCTTTCTCAGATTATAAAACAGACTCAGTTGTTGTTGTGTGTAAAGCTTTTCCTTTGCTCCCTGTCACTTACACTGGTGGTCGTACTGGGGAAACTCCAAGTGCTTACCATGGCCTGCAAGCTCTCTGTGCTACTTGCGTACCAAATCTAAGCTCAATCTCCGTACATTAAACTTTATGCACCAGTGATACCAGAACGGTTCCTAAAAACATTGAGCTTTGTTTTATTGCCTTTTTTCCTCATGACTGTCTATTTCAAGTAGACTTCTTGCTTAGTGTGTTGTTGTTGTTGTTGTTAGGCACCATCGAGTCGAGTATGACCCTGCCCTGCCCTGTGCCACCCTCATCATCTCTGACCTGCTTGAGCCCATTGTTGTCACCGTGTCAGTCCGTCCAAGGATTTTCCTTCATTCACAGACCCTCCATCTTTCCAAGCATAATGTATCTTTCTAAGGAATAACCTCAGTTAACAACGCGTCCAAAGTATGAGAAACTGAGCTTCACCATTTTGCCCCCACAGAACACTCTGGCTTTCCTCAAAACATAGCTGTTTGTTGTTCTAGCAGTCTATGGGATATTCAGTATTTTTCTCCAGCACCACAACTCAAAGGCATCCTTATTCGTTGTCCAGCTCGCTAATGCATAGCAGGTGATTGAAAAGGCCATGGCCTGAATCAGGCACACCTTAGCCTTCAAACTGACATCATTGCTCCTCAGCATTTTAGAGAGGTCCCTGAGAGCCGGCTTGTCCAGTGCAATACATCTCTTGATTTTCTGACTGGTGGTACCAAGGATATTGATTGTTGATCCAAGCAAGATGAAATCATTGACAGCTTCAATTCCTTCTCCATCTATCATGTTGTTGACTGTTGGTCAAGTGGTTTGAGGTTTGTTTACCTTGAGATGTAATCTGTACCAAAGGCTGTAGTTTTTTTATCTTCAACAAGTGTTTCAAGTCCTCCTCACTTTCCACAAGCAAAGTTGTGTCATCTGCATAACACAGGTTGTTAATGAGTTTTCCTCTGATCTTGATGCCTCTTCATAGAGCCCAGTTTCATTAATAATGTGTTCAGCATATGAATTGAGTAGGTATGGAGAAAGGAGGGCCCTCTTGTATCCTTTCCTTGAGAAAACCTTTTTTTCTTCTTGATGATGTCATAACACACCAGTAGCGTCGGCTTCATGTGGAAGCTTAACAGAAATAGAGATTCTGTAGAAAGACAATTATATTTGAATTTAAAATAAGCACAAATAGATTTTTACTATAAATAAAACTCAAGAGTCCCTGCCATCGGGTTGGTTCTGATTTGAGGCCATAGGGTTTCCAAAGCTGTGAATTAAAAGGGGAAGAGCCTACCCCAAGTTTCTTCCTCAGAGCTCCTGATGGATACAGACTGCTGGGGACACTCAGCCTTCGGGCTAGCAGCACGGCCCTCTACTGACAGGCCACCAGACTGCCTTAGGATAAATACACCCCATTAAAGTTCAGGGACCTATTTATAACAACATTATTTGGGTTTTCCCTCTAAAACTCAGATTTGAGAATGCTCTGTTTTTTCAGACAACCCTATCCCTACCGTAGACTCACCGTGTCAGAAATCTGGACAAGGAATAGCATTCTGTTCCCTGACAGACCCCATAGCTATCCTAATGTTGGGGAAGCACAACTGTATCTGTGATTATATCCTTCTTGCCTTTTTAAAACACACATTTTACATTTATGTCCTCAATTATGTGTCCTCTTGATTGAGTACAGTGAATGTGTGTTGATGGATCTGCTTTTCCTCGTTATCTTGTTCTTACAGGTTACTGAGCAGTCTGTTCTCTGTACCCCACCCACCTCTCAGGGAAGGAGTTAGCAGCATAATTTAGGAAGTGTTTAGGAGAAGAGAGCAGAGTGTCCTCAAGTTGTACATATTCTGCTATGCTCTGAGCCGATTTATTTTAGCCTGTAATTTTATGTAAGACTGCAGTCTTCTATGACCTTTTGTAGGAGTGAGATATTTTGGAAGAACAAAATAAATCGCTGTTTGGAACTTTGAAGAGACACAAACCAGGCTGCCCTGCTCTTCTCTGTATTTTACCAGCCTTGGCAAAGGCGCCCACTGTGCCTTTATTACATTATCAAGGAAGTCAGAGATCTTAACTGAACAATGAAGAGTGTTTGATCAACAAGTTAGCATTCCCAGGACATTTTACCATGACAAGTAAAATGACTAATTTTTTAAAGTCTACGCTTGTAGTGAGTAATTCCAGCTCACAGCCACCCTGTGTGTTACAGAGCAGGACTGATGCATAGGTTTTCCTAGCTTAACTGTTCCTTAGCTCTGGCGGCCTAGTGGCAAGAAGCTGTGCCGCAATCCCGAAGGCACGTGATTCGAGACCACCAGCCGCTCCATAGGAGGATGCCCTGGGTCAGTTCTGACTCTGTGATACACACACAAAAATCTTTAGGAGCAAAACACAAGGCTTCTTTTCCACAGCAGCCCCCCATGGTAGGTTCACACTGCCAATCTTAGGGTAGTAGTTAAATCTACCCTATTTTCAGGACACCACCTAAGGATAATAACAGAATTACTAACAAGTATTAATAAGAGAGTACCAGAAGAATATCTGTTCATGCTTTATTGACTAGGCAAAGGAATTTGACCATTTAAACCCTAATAAATTATGGCTAACAATGAGAAAAATGGGTATCACAGAACACTTACTCGTGCTTATGCGAAACCCATACCTAGACCAAGAAGCTGTTGTGGGAACAGAGCAAGGAAACACTACATTGTTTAAATTTAAGAAAGATGTTCATCGGGGTTGTATCCTTTCCCCATACCTATTCAGTCTATATGCTGAGCAAATTATTTGAGAAACTGGACTCTATGAAGAAGAATGTGGCATCAGGATTGGAACAAGATTCATCGATAACCTTTGGTATGCACATGACACAACTTTGCTTGCTGAAAGTGAGAAGGGCTTGAAACACTTGCTCCAGATGATCAAACATAAGGAATCACAGATTGATATAAATGTAAAGCAATTGCAGTGAGATGTTGATAGTAGAATGTAGGTGATGGAAATCTTAGTGGAGTTCACTGTTTAAAAAGCAGTTGGAGACTTGGAGTCAGAGAAGAGGCCCAGAAGAAGGAAATCATCAATTGTTGCTTTGTTTTCCTTTCCCATTCTGGGCTTTAGGTATTTGATCTAAAACAGAAAAAGAGTATGAAAATAAACCTATTTTTTTAACAATTTTTTAAAAAACAACACCACCCAAAACAGATGGAAATGTTATTAGGGTTCACTTTAAAAAGCAAAGAGAATGTCCTTGTTTTTAAGAGATACTTATAGGGTGAAATGTTATATTTCTACAGTCTACTTTCAAGTAATACAGCAAAATAGGAGGTCATATCAAGAAAAAGTAAATGTAGCAGATAATGTTTATTAAAATCAGTGAAGGGTTGGACAAAAAAATGTTTTTACAGCGTTGTTATGTGCCATCGTTTTCAACACTATATGTTTGAAATTTGTTAAAATAATGGCAGCAATCTGGAACAAAAGGTGCATTGCAGATGAACTGGTGGCGAGGTGAGGGAGGGCACAGGAAGAAAATGTGCACTAATGAATGAATAAAAATTTATTTTGAAAAGTTGTGACAGGAAGAAGAAAATCATAACCAATTACCCAGTGACAAGGTTGCTGAAGCTATCAAGAACTTACTATTAAAAGTTTTGAAATCTAGATCCATTAAATACTAACAAAATAAATAAAGATAACATGCCATTTTGACTGTGGTATTTCTAAGGAAATTATATTTTATATTTAGGAAACATTTTGACTCTACCTTTACATATAGCAAAGTTTGATGATAGCCGTATTAGTTAACAGAATCTTCATGGAATTTTGAGCAATTAGTTAATGATATTTATCCTTTCACAGATCATGGAACAGAAAACATTATTCTTTGGTGGGGGAAGGTTCAAGTCACCATCTCACACTGTACACCAAAATAAATTCCACTTGGATTAGTGCAGGGGTTCTTAACCTGGAGGATCACAGATAAGCTCTGGAAAAACCGGGCACTTTCATGAGATCCTTAAAGGGATATGCAACCCCTGAAGGTTAAGAAACATTGAATTAAAGATATAAATAGGACTCACTTAATTGTGAGGTTCAGCGGAGAAGAAGACATCTGATGATCTAGAGTGACATGATGCCTTGAGAAAAGGGCTCTGATGTGTCAGCGATGATGAGGATAACACAGGATGGGGGGAGTTAGGTTGGCTGCTCATACGGTCACTATGAGTCACACTCAGCGGCACCTAACAGCAACAGTTATTATGAAGTGTGCATCAGGCCTGCATCCTTTCCTCATACCTGTTCAATCTGTGTGCTGAGCAAATTCTTCAAGAAGCTGCATTTTATGAAGAAGAATGTGGCATCCGGATTGAAGGAAGACTCATCAACTTGTGTTATGCAGCTGACAAAACCTTGCTCAAAATGAGGAGGGCCTGAAACTCTTGCTGCAAAAGATCAAAAACTACAGCTTCAGTCTGGATTGCATCTCAACCTCAAGAAGACAAAGCTCTTCACCTTGGACCAACAGGCAACATCTTGATAGATGGAGAAAAGATTGAAGTTGTTAAAGATTTCATCATACTTGAATCCTCACAATCAACACTCTTGGTACCAGCAGTCAGGAAATCAGGAGATGTATTACATTGACAATGTCTGCTGTCAGGGAACTCGCCAAAATCCTAAAGAGTAATGATAGCAGTTGAAAGACCATGGTGTGCCTGGTTCAGACCCTAGTCTTACCAATAACCTTCTGTGCATCTGGGAGCTGGACAATGAATAAGGATGATAGAATTGACACCTTTGAGTTGTGGTGTTGGAGGAGAGTACCAAATGTCCTGTGGACAGCTGAAAGAATGTCAGATATGTCCTGGAGAAAGTGCAGGCAGTGTGCTCCTTACAGCCAAGCATAGTGAAGCTTCATTTCACAAACTCTGAGCATGTTAATTGTGTACCATCAAGTCAGAACGGCCCATAGCTGACCCTCCAGCGGGTTTTTAGAGGCAATAAATTGCTTGGAAGGAGATTTCCCATCTTCTCCCACAAAGCAGCTGATGAATTTGAATTACATAGCTTTGCTTTGCATGATTCCTTAGCACAGAGCTACCAGAGTTCCTTTAGGCATATTATGAAGGACTAAAGATGGAGGGTCAGTGAAAGGGAGGATGACAGGATAGGCCAGTGTTGAGCTCTATTATTCATAGAGTAGCTGTTAATCATACTCAATTTGACGGCCCCTAACTACAAGGAGAGAGTACTGTAGTGTATCATTCTCTGCTTTGGGAACCGTAGAGGACTCAAGCATCTAAACCACACAATGAAGTTCCGACATAACAAACCAAAAAAACCCTAAGTATATTTAAAAGAAAGCTGAAAAATGTTTACAAATACTTGATAGTAAAAAGGTTGATAACATAGATAAGTTTATGACACATTCAATCATATTGAAAGTCTGTATAGGATGTGAATGCCCCAAGAAAGTGAAAAAATATTCAACGTAGTGATCACCTAATCATCAGACACTTATCAAGACAAAAGTGAACAGTAGGGGCACACAACATGGTTTTCTGCTAATAAACAAAACATGCATGTCAAGAACATTAGGAAAATGCATCTCCTTAGACCAAGTAGATCCTAAACTTAGGGTTTTTTGTCTGTCTCACACAGTTTATTTAACAATAGGTGATCCTAAGCTTCTAAGGAAATAATTTCATTTATGTGTAAGGCTTTGCATTACATTGCTTATAAAACTATAGGAACAAATATTTTTAAAAATTTTACAAGATTAAGGTTGTAGATAAATGATAATATACATCATTTATAAACCATTCTTTTAAAACACTATTTCATGGCTAATGGTAAATAGTTGTAATACAATGTGAAGCAAACAGTAGGGTTCAAAAGAGACATCATTTTCCTGTCTTTGAAAAATAACACATGAATGGAAAACTAATTTGCTCTGCAAACTTTCACCCAAATTACAGTTTGGGGAGAAAAAAAACAACAAAACAATACTTGCATGCATTAAAAATTGAATAAATATAAAAAAATTGAATATATCAAGTTAGGATTAAGTCTCTTGAGATGATTTTTTATGTCATTCTGTATTTTATAACTTCTCATATATCCACTGATACTACCTTATTTACAATAGTTGTTTTTTAAATGTGTAGTTTTTTAAATGTAGTTCAAGAATATAACTTTTATAAATGGAAGCAATACAAAAGAACATAGAGTGAAAAAAGAAATGTTCTTCTTGTAGCTTTCAGTCCCAGTGTCCTTCCTGTAGGAAGCCATTCTGAAAATCACTGAATTTCTTTTCAGATAGTAAAGTGAAATCTTAATTTAGCTTAACTAGTAAAAATGTCTGCTTTGAATATTACACTTTCTTAAAAACTAAATAGGATCAAAGTGACAACAGCAACTTAAAAGATGAGAGGGAACCCTAAGGAGTAGAATTTCTGTTAATAGGGGAGGAACAGTGCTGAAAAGCAGGGTGAAAATGGTTGCATAATTCACAGAATGTCATATGTCACTAAATTGTGCTTGTAGAAACTGTTGGTGAATTGATGTGTGTATTCTCAGCAGCAACAAATATTTCTAATAATATTTCTAATGTCAGTTGACAAAATCATTACGTGCTAGTATACTTCACCTGCATAAACAACCGATTATAATTTAAGGCTTAGTTGCAAACTTACGTCAGCAATACTTTGCATAGTTTTCTCTTTATCAGATTGTACAGATAATTCTCGTAGTGTTGACCAGGGTTCCTGATTAAGTCACAGTAACTCCTTAACAGATCTAAATGTTCAACAAGACAGAGACAACCGTAAAATAGAAGAAGAAAATAGAAAAGCAACACGTTGACTTTGTTGAAAGATTATTTCTCATCTCCCCTTCCTTTCTGATTCCTCTAATTGTAACTGTTACTCAGCCTGCTTCTGGCTGTACAGTCAGATCTGTCTGCTCTGAGTGAAGTACAGCACTATCCCCTCTACCTTCGCACATGGGTCCAAACATGAAGGCTACGTGCTTTTCTGACTGTACTTCAATTGCAGATACAGAAATTATTTCTGTTTTGACTGGCAGTTGACGAACATGTTATCTGTGGGTGGGGTTCAGGCCAGTGGGGCATTTAAGCAGTGATCATGTTAAGCTTTACACAGTCACTTCAACAAAAACACAGATAAAGATATAAACCATACTCTAGTCCACTTTTTTTTTGCAGTTTTTTAACTTTATTTGATAATCAGCTGTTAGTTTTCATTCACATTGATGGTCTATAGATATTTGAAAGTGGTGACAGGTACATAGGTAACCAGTGTATACAGCTTGTTTGGGGAATCTTCATCCTCATTACGTTTTCTGGACAACCATACCTGGATGCGGTATGGGACATTCCTTATTCCTTTAGCCCAGACAGCTTTGTTAAGCCTGGTGTCAGTGCGAACATCTGGTGTTCCCATCTCCTTCATGGCAAATTTCCAAATCTCCTTTAGTGCCCAAGGAGCATGCTGCTTAAATCCCACTCCATGGATGCGTTTGTGAATGTTGATGGTGTCCTCTCTGGTCACCACTTTGTTGGTGGCAGAACAGCCTTTCTTCTTCTCACCACCATTCTTGGCAAGTGCCACAGTGCCGGGACCAGGCTGGAAAGGAAGAAGAGGTCAAAGGATTGTTCTGGTCCACTTTTGTTGAAGTGAATTATGTTGTTTGATATTTACTATGTTATAATTTAAAACTAAGAAAATTTAAAAATACTTTTTATATGACAAAATCTGTCACATAATTTTGAAAATTTAGTGACAAAAAATTATATTGTTTCACATTTTTAAAAAGCAATTCTTTGGCATAGAAATAAATTCAAACTCACTGCCATTGAGTCACAAGGAACCCAGAGAGTCGTAACCTTTGGGTTAGCAGCACTTCTCCCTGTGGGTTATGCTCTTAGGTCCTTTTAAAACCATCTGCTTCTAGAGCCTCTGGTGGCCTAGTGGCAAGAAGCTGCACTGCAATCCCAAAAATCACCTGCTTCTGCATTTGGCCTGTTGTAACATTCTGTGGCTTCTGGAAAATTTCATCATGAACTTTGGAAAGTGTGAGGATGAACTCAAGAATCCCTTGGAAGGATCCTGAAGACCTCCACTGGTCCCCAGGCAACAGTTTAAGAACCACTGTTAGATTAAAACTGGCATATATGGTCAGATTTTTTACACATATTTTTTCTAACTTTTATACTCAGATAAAGTAAGGAGCTTTGGTGGCCTAGTGGATAGGGAGTTGTGCTGCTCACCAAGAAGTGACACTTCTGTCGTGGCTCCACTGGAGAAAGCTAGGCCAACTCCTCCCATGTGATTTACAGCCTCTGAAAACCTCTGGAGGGTCAGCTATGTATCGCTTCTGATATTTTAGTTTCAGTGAGAAAGTTGATGGGTGGTTGTTGTTGTTGTTTAAATGAAGCTTTGCACAACAGTGGTTATAATTTAATGTCTTTATTTCTTCCTTCTCACAGGTGTATTTGGTGTCAGAAAACAGTACATGATGAATGCATGAAAAATAGCTTAAAGAATGAAAAGTGTGATTTTGGAGAATTCCGAAACATCATCATCCCACCAAGTTATTTAACCTCCATCAATCAAATGCGTAAAGACAAAAAAACAGATTATGAAATGGTAATTAGAATTTTTCGTACATAATTAATTTTTTAAATATTTATTAAATCAGTAAGGGAGGAAGGAGTGTTGTCTTTGTTTAAGTGAATGAGAGAAGAATCAGGGTTAGTAATAAACTGGGATAAAATTCCAGGGCCAAGGAGGAAAACAAATATAATTATGTAAGCCATATACAAAATTTGACTCTTTAGTTCTTTGGTGTCTAAGGGGATAGTAATGATGTTGGGTTGGTGGTTTCCAAATCACTTCAGAGAATCAAGGCATGTAAATTGTTTTAATTTACATCTAATATTGCAATATATAGCTCTTGGATTACAACTCAAGTGTCTGAATGCAGTCTGATATGACAAGGGATAAAACTCACTTTGTAAAATAGTCTCATTAATATTAATACCCACAAAGAGAAAGGAAAGAAGAAAGGATTGATTGAGTCCTGAAAAACATTCACCTCATTTAACTTTGAGTTGTGTTTAAATTTGTATTCTTGAGTATCCAGTTTAAAAAAACAAATTTTCAAATGAAAACACTGAAATACTTCCTGCCATCCCGCCTATTGCTCACTGTGATCCTGTCACAGAGACCTGCCCCATAGGGTTTCCAAGAGTGTAGAGCTTGACCAGGGCACACTGCCTCATGTTTCTCTTGCATAGGGCTAGTGGGCCCAAAATGCTAACCTTAAAATAACAGCTGAGGACTTAACCACTGTGACATTCAGGGCTTCCTGCACACTAGAATACCTCCAGAAGAGGGCACCTGAGGTAGGCAGTCAGACAAAACCAATCTCCATTCTATACACAGTTAAAAGAACTTGAAATGTAGAACCCAAGAGACAAGAAGAGGAGGGAAAAGTTTAGTGCTCAGATGTTTGATCTCAGCAATTACAGTATGAAAAAAACCATGAAACTATTTCTTATTATTCAGGAAGCAAAATTTTAACAACAAATGAAAATTATTGAAAGATTTTTTCATCTTGGCTTATGGAAAATGTTCTGACTCAGCAGTGGAACAAAGATGCCTTGTTAAGTGAGTTCCTTCAAATGTATTGGAGAATACACTGGTGACTGACTAAAGAAATGTAAAAGAATTACATATTAAGTTGAAATTTAGATTCACTTACTGCTGAGGTCCATGTACATTCATTCTCTCAGAGGTCCTTGTACATTCTCGAGATTCCTTGATTTTTTTATTCTTTTGCTTATGCTTGGTGTCCCTTATCTCTGTGATATTAATCCCTTTCACCTCACTTTACATTTTTCTAGCTAGCCTCCAAGTTTGGGAAGCAGTGGACTCCGTTGATAGTCTTGGCCAACTCCCGTAGTGGAACTAACATGGGAGAAGGACTGTTGGGAGAATTTAGGATCCTATTAAATCCAGTCCAGGTAACTAATGACAAAATCTTCCTTCCCATACTAATCTTTTCATATTTAGCTTAGCATTATTTCTAAAATATATTGGTGTATAATTACTCAAGAATTACTATAAATAAGAATGTAAAGAAAAAATATTGCTGATGAGGGTATATGTGTTAGCTTATTGAAAAACAATTGGGCATTTTCTTAAAAAGTTAACTATAAATGTATCATATAACCCAGGAATCACACTTCTAGGTATCTGTTGAAAGAAGTAAAAATACTAAGTTTATGCTCACGCTAGTCAGAGTAGCCAAAAGATGAAAATAATCCAAATGTCCATAAGCTCGTGAGTAAGTAAAATGTGTTACATCTGCATAAAAAGGAACAAAGCACTGATAATATAGATGACATACCTCAAAAAATATGTGAGTGAAGGAAGCTAGAAACAAGAGCTCACAATTTGTAAGATCCCATTTATATAAAGAGCAGCAACAACATATTACTAGGAGATGGGGCATTCCTTAGAAAAGGACGCTATTCTTGGGTGAGTTAGCGGGTCAATGAAAGAGAGAAAGACCCTCAAGAATGTGGTGACAACAGAAGTAGGCCTGAGTGTGTCAGAGTTGATGAGGATGTCACATGATAGAATAAGGTTCAGAACTGTGTTCATAGGGTCACTGTGAGTCAGCTTGAAAGCATCTAGCAGTAACAACTACAGTAAATTCTGTAACAGTAAATACAATCCTTCAGCAACACTAATAATTAGCAATCATTTGTAAGTAGTTCCACAGGTGGCTATGCTAATAGGTGAGGGAAGTCTTCAAGAATACACTAGCATACATGTGTTACTACACATCAGGGCTCAACCAGTGGCCTGGAAATGTTCTAAGGACTATAGTCTCAGTGAGTCTATGTCAGTTAACAAAATATAGTTCACAAAGATAATGTCCCGCAGCCTAGTCTGATAAGTAACGTTTGAGGCCTTAAAAACTCAAAAGTGGCCATCTAAGAAGCAGTCTTTGTCTCTTCTTACCTGAAGCAAAGGAGAACAAAACTAAATATTTGAGGCAGCAATGAACCTAAAAGACTAGTGAACCACAGCATCACCTAGAACAGGCCAGAAGAACTAGATGGTGCCTGGCTATCACTACCAGCCACTCTGACCAAGTTCACAATATAAGTTCCCAGTTAGAGGGAATGAAAAAAAGTAAAGCCGTCAGCTACGGGAGAACAGAACAGGACAACATTTCACCCAAAACCAAAGATGAGAATATAGAAGGGAAAGGAGATCAGATAGACAGAAATAGGGAACCCAGGGAAGAAATCCAGTGCAGACACATTGCAGGGATGGATGGCAGCCACTCTGTGTAAACTGTTGATATAATGTGTATAAACTGTTGATTAAGAGATTCATTTTCTGTGTAAACTTCCACCTAAAGCACATTAAGAGCATTTCTTTTAAAAAATAAAAAAGATTAACCATGTTTTTGGAGGGTTGGTTTGTTGTTTGTTGTGTTTTCTTAACCACATTTTGAAAAAAACAATCAATGGAAGAGACTACACCATTGACATTAAGTTAATGTCATGTAATGGTGGCAGCTTGTACTTTGGAAAATCAAATAGAAATGCAATAGCTTTTTTCTTCCATTTTGCATTCCTTGTGCACTTTTAACATTATACAGAGTAAGGATATTATGTGTATAATAAAAGGGAAAAAATAAAACCCACAGTTTGCCCAAAGAATGTATACATGATTTTCATTCTTGTTCTTTTTGTAATTGACCCACAATTCACATATTAACATTGCTATGACAATAATCTAGATATAAATTAGCAAATTTTTTACTTAATTATATAGACATTTTTCCATATTGCATGTTTTCATAATTACTTATTTAACAGCTAAAATAATTTCGTGACTATATCAGAATTTTATGCATTGAGGCCTGTGCTTTGGAAGTTGATATTATTTCTAAGATTGTACTGTTAAAACTATTTCACTGTGGACACTTGTACACAGGGAGTTCTGTCTTCTGAAATATTTCCCTAGAGTTGATTTCAGACTGAGTTATTATCAGGTATCCTTTATTGTTTCTGTACGCTTATGCATATTGCAAAAGTATTTTTTAGAAAGTTGAATCAATAGTTTGGAAACAAGTATAAAATACAAAACTCTAGTTAGAGGTGAATTTAGCACATGGGTTTGGTGTGAGCAGGAAGGTGGGAGCAGTGTGGTTATATAGGTACATTATAGGTTTGAATTTGTTTTAGCACTTGATCACCAGGCAAGTTATTTAACCTGGTATTTGTCAGCGTCCTGATTGTAGAATGAGGGCAACTCCTACTGTGTAAATAAATTTGGGGATGGACCAAGTTTGGGGATGGCCAACCACAATAAATAGATATAGAAGCCTGGCACATTGTTACAGATGAGTACAGAGTAGCCATAATTGATTTTTATCTTCACTTATTCAAAGAACAATCATCCTCAGGGGGAAGGATAGTATTAAATTTTTTTCCTTTCATTTCTAGGTTTTTGATGTGACAAAAACTCCTCCTGCCAAAGCCCTCCAGCTATGTACTCTTCTCCCCCATTACTCAGCCCGAGTGCTTGTTTGTGGTGGAGATGGGACTGTGGGCTGGGTCCTGGATGCCGTGGATGAAATGAAGATTAAGGTAGCACTCTTTAAGAACTAATTGCCTTTCACAGAAGGACTTGCATTATTACTTTATAGTATTTTTAGCTTTTTTATTTTATAGAGAAATACTAGGAAACATTGCCAATTTCTATTAACTAAGAATGATTCATGTATGACTGAGTTGATATGGTCTTTAACAAAATGAGCTATGAGTTATTGTATTTGTATCTGTTGCTCTGGTCTTTAATTTTTTTTAGCTCTTTGCATAACTCATAAATACATATATTTACATATCTCTTCAGATTATTAATAGTCTAAAGAGAAAATTCTAAAATACATCTTTAATAATATTCTAGGGACAAGAAAAATACATCCCACAAGTAGCAGTCTTGCCTCTGGGAACAGGCAACGATCTGTCTAATACACTGGGCTGGGGTACGGGTTATGCTGGAGAAATCCCAGTTGCACAAGTCTTAAGAAATGTAATGGAAGCAGATGGAATTAAATTAGATCGGTAAGCTATGCCTCCTTAAAAAGTCTATGTGTTTAGCTTTGGGATATTATTTGGTTTGAAAGCAAAGACTTGTGTAGTTATAAAGTTAAAAGATAATTTAAATGTAAAATATTAGTTATACCCTTAGATCCAAGTGTTTTATTGTTGTATAAGGGCCAAGGTCACAAGTCATAAGTCATAGTTTGGGGTGCATATCCCAGAATTTACTTAATTCACTTACATGTGGTTATTTTTTCAATGCCATTTTAATTGAAAGTCCTCATCTATAAGACATACAGAATACAATTTATTTGGTTAAAAAAAGGTGCTCATCTTTTCTTCAACTTCTGTGTTTTAGATGGAAAGTTCAGGTAACCAACAAAGGATACTACAATTTACGAAAAGCCAAGGTATGTTTAAGTGCTTTCAGGCATGAATTGCTTCTATAGACAACACATTCATAGAGTGTCTTCATGGTATAAGATATGCAGCAGGGGCAGAGTTAGGTCATTTTCTTAATCATCCCAAACACCCTAAGCGAGGGCATTGCCGGACTTGCGACCTCAGGGCAATGTGGTCTTAGGGGACATCAAGGCCATTTGATACAGTTCACAGAGACAATGCTCTGCATCCTACTTTGATGTGAATAGATGGGAGTCTTAAAAACTTGAATGCAGCCATTTAAGGTGCAACCATTGTTCTCTTCCTGTATTGAACAAAGAAGTGGGGGAGGGAACAAACAACAAAGATGCAGAGAAATAGTTAATCCAAAGGGCTGAAGAGCCCACACACCTCACCCTCCACAACATTGAGACAAGAACTAGATGGTGCCCAGCCCCCTGCTGCTACTCACTCTGAGAGGGATCACAGGAGAAGGTCCTGGATAGAGTGGGCAAGAAATACGGATAAAAACTCAGAAACATCCACTCCAGGCTGGTGGAACCTCCAAGACTGCAGATCGTTAATGACTCTTTCACCCTGTCACCAAATACCTCCTCCATGCATCAGCTTGCAGCCAAACGAAGGAGAGGTTTATTAAAGAAACATTGACACCAAGAAGGCACTCCTTAAAATAATCACACATAGAAAATCAAAAGAAAAAGGGGCACGTTTGCCCAGTGACAAAGCTCAGAGGGCAGAAAGTGATATAATTTTTTAAAAAAGGAAAGTGGTACAATAGAAGGATTAATGGAAATAAGAATAGAAGGGAGAAAGTGGGAATAAAATGCAGTTACATTTTGTATAGTTTAATGTCCTAAAACTGTGTATATGAATGATTGAATAGAAGACCACTTGGTATTGTAAACTTTCATTCAAATCATAATTAAAAAACACAACATCCAGCGGTGTGGTGATATCCAGAGATCATGCTTATCTGTGAGTGGGCCATGCACAGAGCATACAAATTGGATTTAAAAAGTGCTGTGGAAGGATGCAGGCAGGCTTAGTTCTTCCCTGGAAATCAGACTGGGTGCATTTCATAGGAACAGAAGTGAGTCAGTCTTTAAAAGGGAAATAAAATGGAGATAACAAGAAAAGGAATAGAGAAGAAATGGAGATGAGCAAGTACAAAGCATGGTTAGCAATTACTGAGGTCCTGGCTAATGTGTGACTTAGAAGGATACTCTGGAATCCCATGGAAGTAGCTCAGAGGCCCAAGTGAGGGCAAATAAGGAGACTCTTAGGATGAGGGTTGTTCAAAGACATTTTAGAGGTAGAGTTGACCAAGATTTAGCCAATGATTGTACAAAGGGGAAGAAAGAAAACACACACTCTTATCAGGTTCCTAGTCTTTAATGACTGAGCAGAAGGTCACGACATTAGAAAATTATTTCGTTTTGGGCATCACAACTTTGAAGAATTGAAGAAGTTAAAAATTTTATCTTACTGATAAACTTGGGAGCAAGAACATAGCTGCTCAAATGGCCACCCTGCAAGTGATGGTTTAAATTCTGAGAATGGATGAGTGAGTGTAGAGAAGAAAAGAGGACCAAGACCTGGACCTTAATGACACAGTTCAGGGGGTAGCCTTGCGAAGAGAGACCCCTAACGGAGACTGAGGGTGTAGTGAGAGAAGAAAAACCATTTCCAAAAAGATGGTTATAGAAGGTAAATGATGAACAATCAGCATAAAAAGACTGAAGAAAAGTGCATCAGGAGAGCACTTGAAAACTACACTTTTCCCTGCTGCCTCACCCTCCCAACACCGTGTTCCCTCCAACATGGTGATGAGGATATTTGTAAAATGTATAAACCCTTACAAAGAATGGAACATAAGATGAAGTGGTTAGGCAAGGGAGACCAAAACCATTTGCAAAATAGAAAACAAGGAGTGATAACAAGGCATCCAGAAGAAAGCTAAAATGCTGGACACGAGCCGTGCAGAAAAGTCAGGTGGAAACCCCCTTAGGTGGCCGAGGCCACCAAAGGCTTTGGAGTTAGAGTCACCAAGTAACTGAAGGGGGGCCAGGTGGGACAGAAAATGCAAACATGTCCTCCAAGAAGCCTTGGGCTCAAGCTACCTCCCCCATTCCCATCTTCAGGCAGAAAATCACAGATTTGGTGTGGGACTAGAGAGATTCTAGAATACCAGGCCAGCTAAAAACAGGTGGTGGAAACAGATCGAGTGAAAGGTTGGCCCTTTTCAGTTGCTCAGCTTTAGAATAGTAGTAGTAAGTGGTAGCCTGGGTTAGAACAGATAGAGAGCCTTAGAATTGTAAGAAATGTGAAAAGCAGATATAATGGATCACAAGAGTGGAAAGCCTTATAACATCTGTGATCTTAGAACTGTTCTAGATACAGTGCCTGAGATGTAGCCATTTTAAACAGAGATGCCAAGTGACATTTTTATCGAAAGTCATTAGCATTTGATCTGAAGGTTTATTTCTGGCAGTCTTCCTGCACAGTAGAAAATAGTTTTATAAAAAAAAAATGAATGCAGAGTGTATTCCATTTTCCTAAAAAAGAGTAGTAAGTTTTACATATTTCATTTATGATACAGTCTCAGACTGAAGCACAGTCTTTCGCTTATTCTCCCTCTTTTTCACAGGAGTTCACAATGAACAACTATTTTTCTATTGGACCTGATGCTCTCATGGCTCTCAATTTTCATGCCCATCGTGAGAAGGCACCTTCACTGTTTTCTAGCAGAATTCTTAATAAGGTGTGTTGGATAAAATAACATTTCCTGCTTATCACCTAAGGTACAGTAAAAATAATAGTTCCATTTTTCTTTTTAGCAGTCTTTCAAGTGTGTTCATACTAAACTAATTTACAGAAACAATTATCTTCTCTCTTTAATGTCAAGATTGTCAAATTAACCGTAAATGTATTTAGGTATTTTATAATGGACAGGTTTTTTAAAAGTCAAAGTTGAATAGGTTACAGCTTGCTTGACTTAAATATTATTAGCCAAATGAAATATTGAAACTGAGGAGGACCTGAAGTGCTTGCTGCAGAAGATCAAGGATTGCAGGCTTCAATATGGATTGAAGCTCAACATCAAGAAGACAAAGATTCTTAACACTGGGCCAATCTCTTCTCCATGATAGATGGAGAAGAGATTGAGATTGTTAAAAATTACAGCTTGCTCAACTCCACAGTGAACATTCTTCATACCAGCAGTCAGAAAATCAAAAAGATTAATTGCACTGGGAAAATCTGCTGTCAGGGACCTCTCCAGAGTACTGAGAAGCACCAGTGTCACTCTAGAAACTAAGGTATGCCTGATCTAGGCCATGGTCTTCGCAGTTACCTTCTATGCATCAGAAAGCTGGATAAGAACTAAGGATGCCAGAAGGAGAATTGATGCCTTTGAGTTGTGCTGGAAAAGAGTTGTGAACATATCATGGACTGCCAAGAAAACGAATAGGTCTGTCTTGGAGAGGGTGAAACCAAGTTTCTCCTTCAAGCCTAGGATATTGAAGCTCCATCTCATATACTTTGAGCATGTGACCAGGAGGGAGCAATCGTTGGAGAAGGACATAATGCTTGAAAGGGTGGAGGGACAGCTCAGGATTAGAAGACCCCAGATGAGATGGATTAATACAGTAACTGGGACAATGAGGGTAGGTCTGTTGGAGTCAGTGAGACTAGCTCGGAACAGGGCAGGCTTCAGAGCTGTCGTACACAGGGTTGCTATGAGTCATAGGCATCTTGACAGCACATAACAACAAAAACCAACGAACAATGACATGTGTTATATTCCTGTAGTTGTTAGGTACCATTGAGCCGACTATGACTCATAGTGACCCTGTGAAGAGCAGATCTGAACATTGTCCTGTCTGTGCCATCTTCGTCACCTCTCACGTATCTGAGCCCATTGTTGCAGTCGCTGTGTCGTTCCATCTGTCGAGGGTCTTCCTTCCGCTGACCTTCCACCTTTCCTAGCTTGATGTCCCTTTGCAAAGAAACAGTTTATCTAAGTGACAGCAAGCATTGGAAGGACATTTTAAGCAGAATAGATTCTTGGTGAAAACACTAATGGAAAAGTAGATTGCATTGCTCTGGAAAAGAGTAACTTGTATACCGTGGCCTCTGGATTCTGGTATTTATGAATTTTTGTTGGGGAATTTTTCAAAATGACTTTTAGTGATTGAGCAGTTGTTGTTAAGTGCCGTCGATTCGCAGGCGACTCATAGCGACCCTATGAAGGAGAGTCCTCGACGCTTGGGTGCCTTTCATCCTCTCTCCAGGTTCATAGGGTTTCCAGAGGCAAACT
>NW_006399827.1:2053771-2068151 GCF_000299155.1 Elephantulus edwardii | reverse complement strand
GTAATTCCATCTTATTAATATAGTTACTAAGGCAGTAAAGAATGATATTGGTACAGTTAATTATTCGATCAGCATCTTTGTGCTTCCATCAACTTTTTATTAAAAATTGATTTTCTGATTGAAAATTTGTATTATTTCTCATTAAGAAACTCAGTGTTAAGAGTTTTCTAATTTTAGCATATTCTTTATAAAAATGCAGCTTTTTTAGACACAAACCATCACTGTTTCAAAATAAGGACCTTTATTGTCACTTTCTAAAGGAGAAATATAATACATCCTTGATTGTACTAGAGTTCACCAAGACTTTTAAACTATCAATTGAGTAACAGAATAAACTTTAAAATTAAAAATTATGGTAATTTTTTTAGTTCTATATTTTTATCACTGCCCTTCAGGGGGGTTCCACTTTTAATCTGCAGAATTAGTAGGTAGGTGTCAGTGGTAAACTAGATGCTGCTTCTTCCTTTCATTATCTTGTCCCCTCCACGGAGACAAAAATCAACAGCCGTGTCCAGGGAGCTTTGGTACAATGTATTTTTCTTAATGTGTGTCGAGTTTGTTAAGATTATTTTAATAACCTTTTTTTTTCTGTCCATTTTTCATAGGCTGTTTACCTGTTCTATGGAACTAAAGATTGTTTGGTGCAAGAATGTAAAGATCTGAATAAAAAGGTTGAGGTAAGCTATTAACACCTTTTCTAAAGGTTTTTGTGGGGTTTTTTCCCTTGTTGTGTACCATCGAATCAGATCCATCTGGCAAAGGAGGAGATTGCCCCACCTTCTCCAGGAGAGCATCTGGTGGTTTGAACCTCACACCTTTGGGATTGCAGTGCAGCTTCTTGACACTAGGACATCATAGCTCTCTTTTCCAAAGTTTTAGGTAGTCCTAGTGTTCTGGATTTTCTGTTAACATATTTGCCAACATATGGAGTATTTATTCTGTGTTAGACCCTTTGCTTTGTCTCTCCACAGAATCTCACCATAGCCTGTAAGACAGATACTGTTTTATTTTCATTGAACAGATGAAAAACTTGGGTTTGAAATTAAGCAATTCATTCAAATTCACATAGTTAGTGACATATAAGAAACAAACCCAGATTCCTCAAATGCCACACTCCATTGTTGAATTCTTTCACTGAAAGACCTCCATTCATAGACAGTGATGACCCACGATTCACCACAGATGAGTCATCTTAGATAAGTTGTCAGGATTTTCAAGAATATGGGGAACACTGGTGGCCTAGTGGCAAGAAGCTGCACTGCAATCCCAGAGGTACTCGGTTCAAATCCACCAGATGCTCTACTGGAAAAGGAGGGGCAAGCTCCTCATGTACTAGTCAGATCCAATTTGATGGTACACAAACGCACACACACACACACAAAAAACCAATAAAAATAAGAAGTGCCTGTTTGACAAAAAAAAACATACTCAAAGATCTTTAAACCCTAAGTTTCAGTCACGTTATATTTCACTGTTTCTCACACCCTATTTTAGTCATCTAGTGCTGCTGTAACAGAGATAGTACAGTCTTTAACAAAAAGAAATGTATTCTCTTAGAGTTTAGATATCTTAGAAGTCTATACTCAAGATCACAGCTCCAAGGGAAAGACCTCTCTTCCTGTCACCTGTAGAGAATAGTCCTTCAGCATCTGGTGACCCAGTGTTCCTTGACTTCCCCAGGTGTGTCTGTAAGGTAGAAGGAGAAGACAGTGTCCTGGGGGCATGGGAACCTCAGTACCACCAAGAAATAAGCTACAGGGCTTGAGTTCATTATTTTGGACCCAGGCAAGCCACTGTGTCTTTCTAAAAGCTGGAATCCAATAATTAAGAGTAAGCTAGGTAAAAAAGGGCAAAATTGTTGTAGACTAAGAAAATATGCACAGAGGGCCATGTTGGCCCGCTAAGGAACTCTGGTTTCATCATGAGCAGGAAGTTAAGCGATTGAAGGTGGGGGACACACTTGAATTTTATTGGTGTTAACCCAGTTGCTCTCTTAGGGATGAATAAGGAGAGTTAAGGCCTAGAGGAAGATAGACAAGGTAGAAATATGTTAGGGAAGAGATAATGGTGTTCTGGCCTAGAGTTACAGATATTTAGAGAGTGGTGTCAGCCGTTTTTAGTGATTAATTCAATATGGAGGGTAAAGGCCAGGAAGTCAGTGATTACCACCAGTGATAACCAGCTGAGTTGGGCAGCTGCGGGGATGGTGTTTCTGTGTCTGGGGAAGTAGGCAGCGGCTGGGAAACACACAGAAGACTTGCTTAACTCAGTTTTGCTCATAGGAGTGTTAGGTTCTCTATTCTGTGCAAGTGTCACGTGGGCAGTTGGATATGTGAATCTAGGGCAAATCACTTTCGTGAGCCAGTTGACAAAGTGGAAAGACTCAGCACAAAGATGGCACTTAGAGGTATAGAAATGGCTACACTTGCGCTCTCTAGAGTGCAACTCTAGAGTTAGAGAAGATAAAGGGACTTGATGCAAAGATATGAGGCCAGACAGGAAGTGGAGTCCTCCACAGTGACTGAGGGGAAACCTCTGAGAAGTAGGGGCAGTAGTTCCCAGAAAGTAGAAAGAGGATGTTAGGAGAGGTGGAGGGTGGCCAGCAGTGCCAGGTGCTGCTGAAATAACAAGTTAGAAAAGACCTGAAAACAACAGTTGGATCTGACAAAAAGAAAAAAAACACACACCATCATTGGTGATAAGGATGAAAACAGGGGAGGTGGGAAAGGTCCAGTTGCTTCAAGCTTCAAGTAGGACGTAATCTCTTGCTTGCTTTTTATTGCACGTGCAGTTCTTGCATTGGCATGTGTGGAAACTGACATTCAGAGTGAAGGCATCTATAAATAATGTGCTCAGTGTTGACTCACTACTTGCATTTCTTTAAAGTTAGAACTAGATGGTGAGCGAGTAGAGCTGCCAAATTTGGAAGGCATCATAGTTCTGAACATCGGATACTGGGGCGGCGGCTGCCGGCTCTGGGAAGGCATGGGCGATGAGACCTACCCTCTAGCCAGGTGTGTAACTTTACAGTCTGCTTTTTTTATGCCACTGTTTTCCTTAAAGAAGTCTACTGGGTTTTATGGACTTTAAAATTTTTTTTCTACAAATGTTCTTTTTTTATGTATCTCACTAATATAAATTGTTCATAAGCTAATGCTACAAAACGCTTGCCTTAACATGAGTGCGTAGATTTTATTGCAGCCTGTGATCCTTGTTTTCCTTTGTGGTTTCAGACATGATGATGGTTTGCTGGAAGTCGTTGGTGTGTATGGATCTTTCCATTGTGCTCAGATTCAGGTGAAGTTGGCAAATCCCTTCCGAATAGGACAAGCACATACAGTGCGGGTAGGTGCAATATTGCTGCAACAGGCTAATTTGTCCCACTTTATTTCTCAGTCCTTAATATGTAGGAAAGAGTGTACCCACACCTTGTGCCTGTTCTTAAGCAGTGACTTACAGCCCACTCTCTTGGGAGGGAGGAAGAAAGAGCCAGAAGGGTGGCCTTCAGTTCAGTTCAAAAAGATAAAAGGCATTCACCACAAAGGAGTACCTAAAAGCTGTAGATGAAGATATATATGTATGTTGATGTTTCAGTTTGCAACCCGAGGCTTGAATTTGTTCTTCAGTTCCTTCATTTTAAAAAATGCTGAGCGTCTTTGAGTCAGAACTGACTCATAACTGACTCTCCAGTGGTTTTCTGAAGTAGTAAAGCACGTGGGAGAGCTCAGACAGCAGCTGATGAATTCATACTTTGTACCTTTGGATTGGCACTCAGCCACCAGAGCGAGCTTCCATATTTATTTATTTATAAATATATATGTATAAATGTTCTGAAAATGAAGCACAGGAGCGTTGAGGGTCTGTGGGTGGGGTTAAGGAAGACATCCCTGGGCTATGACTTACTGGCTTTTCATGCTCTTTTGTTCCCCTCTGCCAGCTGATTTTAAAGTGCTCCATGATGCCGATGCAGGTGGACGGTGAGCCGTGGGCACAGGGGCCCTGCACCGTCACCATAACTCACAAGACACATGCACTCATGTTGTATTTCTCTGGAGAGCAAACAGACGACGAGGTCTCTAGTACGTCGGATCAGGAGGACATAAAGGAAATGGATGAAAAATGAAAACTTACTGTAGACTCCGCTCCATGGCAACAAGTGGATGCACGTTCATCCAAACTGAGGAATTCTGTCTCAGCTGTTCATTTTTAATTTCGTCTGTAATGCCATGAGTATACATTTATGTAAGTAGCATTCCAAAAACAGCCACATGTTTAGTTATAAGTTTGTTCTTTTATCAGCAAAATGCTTTGATCTTATTGTACTGACTTTTAAGAAGTCATAAAAGCCAAGACTGAGGTGCAGGGGGGGTTCATGGTTTTATTGGAAGGTGGAACACCCTGTAATGTGTGCACTGGCTTCTGTATCCTAGGACCAGACAGGTAACAGTGCCCAGCACCATCGCCTCAGTGATACTGTAATATCTTACAAATTCACTTGTCTTCTAAAAGGAAATAGCTAAAACTAGCATGCCTCAAAAAGAGACAGAAGAGGAAGGTTAAAAAATTACAGATTTCTGAGTTGGGTAGTTTACCAACTTCATTTTTTACTGAAAGACTATGTCAGGTATTTTAAAAGTGCTAAGGAGTTAGTTATTAATCAGATAAATTGCTAAAAAAATATTAATAAGTTGTAGAAATACAGTGGTCTTGTAGTATTTTTGTTTGAGTCAGTAGTGTTTAATATTCTATGTTGTTGACAGACTTGTCCCCTTTTTGTGGTCTGGAGAGAAATGGAGAAGATATTCTGCTGAAATGCTTGTTGTATTTATTTTAAAGTGAGACATCTATTTTTTTTACTTATTTATTTTTTGTCTTGTGCTGTGTTACCTGTGTTTAATGTTTGCAATCTATAATTGCATTTAATAAATTAAATAAATTCTGCTAGTCACAAAGGGAAAAACCTATTGACAAAATAATTAAAATTCATTAATCAAGAAAGATATTATGCAGTTAATATCATTCTTCAGAAGTATTTCTCAATCTTTTAAAACAGAAGAGGGAATGGGCAACAAAAACATTGCTGTACTACTTGGATAACTGCAGTTTTTTGTGGTTATGGTTTGGGGTGGGAGGTTTCCTCCCGTCCTTGTTTTTATTCAGTTTGCCAAGAAAATATTGAAAGACTGTAGTTTCCTAATTACCCAGTAGAGGATGCTCTTCTGTTACTGTTAGCCAACCTGTCCTGCTGTCTTACAATTAGCCACACCCACTGGGTATGCAGACTAGTGTTTTTCCAACAAATTACCTGTTTGTGGGTTTAGTGGTCTTTTGTGGCATTAATCTCTGAAAGATTAGAATGTATCTCCAAAGCACTACTACATGTCCCTTAATCTATTTTGGATCTGGCGTCCATGAATGAGCTTAAAAAGACTGACTCCTTTAGTCATCTTTTGGCCATCTTTTGGAGGAACAACCACCTATTAATATCTGAAGTAATCAGTATATTATATAAGATATTTTTATGTTATACTGATTCCAGGCTTGAACCAGGGGTGTTCAATTCCACCGTTGAGCGGTTTTGTGAGCTGATCTGATTTCATCTTATTCATACTCCACTCGTGGTGGGTGAGCCGCTACTGCTGCGTTGATGAGAGTTTTGTAGATGTTCTTCTCTCTGAGCAGATGCTTTGAGTAGAATTAGGTTTATCCTTTTAATAAATGGTCAAATCTTTTCTGCTTTAGAAATTCACTGTTAAATTCACTTTGCTTTAGGTTATACTTTACCTTTGATTTATAAGGCTAATTGTAGAAGGAAATTGTTAACTTGGGATATCAGAATTAAAGTAACCAAAACACTTTTTTTTAATTGCTCAAACTGTACAAGTTTAATGTTGCATTGGCTTTAGGGCAGATTTATGTACAATTCCCTCGTTTATTCCAGCAAATAGGTGTCTTAGTTATAATGCAATGAGACGTTTTTCCTTCTCAGCCTTTCATAAAGTTTCTTTTCTGTGTTACTGACTGATTTAAACACAGTTCTTATTTAGGAAAGTATCAAACCATCTCCCTTGATTCAGCAAACTAACTTTTTATAGACACATTCATCCACCATTTCAAGTAAATTTGTAGGCGTGTGCCTTGTTTTAAATAAATGTAATTTATAAGACTCATATTTGCAAGTTATGTATTATGGTAGTAACACAATCTGAAATTCTACACCTTAAAAAATAATTTACCATTTTCCTGTTCCATTTTAAGCTATCTTGATTCTTTTAAAAAGTTTCACATTCTCAGGAAGAAATATAAAGGACGTGTCCATGTGTATTTTCAGATTCTCCTCTTTTACTGTCCTAACACATTCCTAACTCCTAAGGAACCTAATAGCTTAAATTCTGAACACTTGGCAGCTCTGATAGGCCCTGTAAGTAGCTGATGATGATTCTCCATACTGCATTATGTTGAATAGAAATCAAACTGGCTTGTGTTTTAAACTACGGATTGTTTCATAGTAAGATTATGTGATCTTAAATGTATTTTATTTCCTGTGGCAGCTGTGCACCCTTATGTATCTAATGTTCATAAAGGTTTTATAGTCAAGATTGTTTCTTTTATAAAATGTGTCATAAAATGTTCCTATGTTTACTTTTTGAAATACATTTGCTTTCTTATTATTATAAAGTATACCATGTTGAGAAGTTACAAAGTCTTTTTGCCCTGTGAAAATGAATACTACCAGCATGTCAAAAGAAAAGTCATTTGCATTTGTAATATAAAGTAAGATTGTATTTAACATATATTATTAAGTTTTAAATTTACATATCTAGGAAACTTTAGAAGTTATATTAATTTACAGGATAACTTGGATCCGAATAAATGATTTCTGTTTATTCAACCAAAAAGGTCAGTAGAAATGGGTGAATGGTAGTTTTGTGTGTTTCCCCTCAGAATTATAATATTGAAGCAAGAACCACCCCTTTATATTCAGAAATATTTTTTAAGTTCAGCCTAATTTGACACATTAAAATGTTAGCAGGTTTATGAAAAGCATCCAGAAATTTTAAAAGTAGTTTTGTTACTCCATTTCAGTCTCAGCAACCAGATGGAAGAGATTGCCTAGGCTTCACATATTTCTTTTTTGTTTTGTTGTTGAGTTTTTGTCATTTTTGTTTGCATGTTAAAAGCAGCACCTTCTTTCTCAGATTCCCCTTAAGGTCTCAGTCTGCCTGCACCCCTTAATTACCTGGGGATCCTATTGAAAGTGTGGATTTGAGTCCTGAGCCCCATCCCTAACTTCCTGAATCATTGTCTTTAGAGATGAGGCACAGAAAGTGAGCATCTGGCCTGCCCGGGTGAGCTGTAAACACTGCTGGTTTCCTCGTGGGTCCACCAGGTCTTTTGCCACATGGGTACCATGCAGACAAAAAGGAATTCTTGTGTTTCCTTGATTTCTCTTACTGCTTGTTTATCCTCCAATCATTGTTTTAAAAGAACTGTGGGAAAAAACATCATTTTTATTCTAGCCTGATTGATTCATTGTCTAAATTCTATCAGATAAAATTGGTAGCTTCCATTTCTTTTCTGGAAATGTAGCCCGTGGACTGTGGTCCATGGAGTCCTGGAGGAGTTGCTCTCAGGGCTGGTGGAGTGGACCCCAGGGTGGTGTGCATCTCCAGTGGCTGGTGGAGTGGAGGGCAGTGTACATCACCAGGAGCTAATGGAGTGGATCCGAGGGCGGTGTGCGTCACCACGGGCTGATGGAGTGAACTCGAGGGTGCACATCGGCAGAGGATGGTGGACTGGACCTGAGAGCATTGTGCTTCGCCAGGGGCTGTTGGAGTGGAAGGCAGTGCACATTGGCTGAGACTGGTGGAATGGACCCGAGGGCAGTGTGCATTGCCAAGTGCTGGCAAAGTGGACCCGAGGGCAGTGCCCATCTCCAGGAGCTGGTAGAGTGGAGATCAGTGCACATCGGCAGGGAATGGTGGAGTGAACCCAAGGGTGGTGCCCATCATCGGAACTGGTAGAGTGGAGATCAGTGCATATCGGCGGGGGATTATGGAGTGGACCCGAGGTCAGTAGTATACATTGCCAGGGGCTGGTGGAGTGGAGAGCAGTGCACATTAGTGGGGCCTGGAGAGTGGACCCAAGGGCAGTGTGTGTTGGCCCCATCCATCAGCACTTTCTTTTTAAAAAATATTTTTATTTATTTTATTATTATTTGTGTGAGTGTACCATCAAATCAGATCTGACTGGTACAGGAGGATATTGTCCCTCCTTCAGCAGAGCATCTGGTGGATTTGAACCACGTACCTCTGGGATTGCAGTGCAGCTTCTTGCCACTAGGCTACCAGAGCTACCTTGTCAGCACTTTCATCTTTGGCTGCAGCTGAAGAAAGGGCTTCAATTAATAAAGTACTTCTATTAAAAAAACAAACCACTCTTTGAAAGAAAGTGTATGGAAGGCAGTGTTACAAAGACCATGTCACCTGTTTACTTTTCTACTGATTTTTACGTTTTTGATGTTTTTGCTGAAGAGGTTGCTGCTTCGAATATTGCCACATTTTTAAAGGTGTTTTGTTAAGCTGGGAAAGTACCATCAGCGTTTCTAATTTTAGTATTGTAATGGCCCATGTACTTAATTTTACATCTTTAAATACCTGTACAGACACTTGTGAATGTATTTAGACCCCAAGGCTTTGGGCTTACTACTTCTTGAATGACAGTGTTGTTCACCATTGTACTGTTGAGTCTGTATTGTGGTCAGTGTCTCCAGAGAAATGTGAATGAAAGCATTATTTCCTCCCAACCCTTCATCAAGATTTTCTGTTGAAGATGTTTGCTTGATATTTTTAATAAAATTAAAAGTACAGCACTGAAAATATGATCTTACTGGGGTTTGTTTTTTCCATAATATAGAAGTAGGTTTCTTATAGCTAGTCCAGATTTTAGTGAGTGATACAATAACTCTGGAGTTAAAAAACCACCACTGTTATCACTGCTTATTTATAGTAATTGGTTTAAGCTACAAGTTTAAGGCAAACATACTAATGCATTTGCTTTTCTTCAGAAATTGTACTTACAAAGATTACATAAAGTCTGTTCCCAAAACGTCTAGGAAGTGATGATTAATTAAAGTAAGTCTGATTAAAATGTTTGACCAAGAGGATACATAGATGAATTTAAGTGATAACACAGTTTTAAAATTCAAAAGGCAATGGCAATCTTCACCTGTTTGAGCAATGTGTTTGAAAAGGATAAACTTCAGGAATTACATAAAAGTAAGATTGGCATCCATAAGGAATACTATATATAAAATAAACAGTTATAGAGGCTACTTAAAGAAAGACTGCACTTTGGGCTTTAGAAGAGGAAGTACATGATGGTGGACCACTGTCCTGCAGACACGTGGGAACATGAGTGCAGGGTCATGGCACACACCTGGGGTCACCTCTGGATGCACCACTCCATGGTTGAGCTGCTTCTGTCTTGTTTCCAGTGAGCAGTAAATGCCTAACATCAGTTAGAAAATAAAATCTGAAGGCAGGCAGCCCTTTTAAGCAGGAATGTGGAGTGTAGCTTATGTGTCTCCATTTAACACAGTCAGGCAGTTCTGCAGCAACTGCAAGTCACCCTTTGCATGCTTCAGTTCTGGCTCTGCCGGTTCCACTAAATTTTTTCTGAATGCAGCAACTCTTCTTGTCTTAAAGTCTATGAGCTCTTGTTTTACAGACTCAGCTATTTTTTCAAATTTCTGACAACATACTTTTTGGGACATTTCAGCCTGCTGAACACCTTCTTTCTTAGCGCTTGCTTTAGCCAGGGCTCTATTAGCATTTTCTTAATCCACTAGAGACCTAGATCTTCTATACAGGAGATCCTTAGCAGCTTGACATTCTCTTAAGTAATATTTTAAAAGGTCAGAAAGTTTGAGGTCCTCGTCAGCAGACACTCGTGCTTCTATTTTTCTTGTTTTATCAAACAGTTCTGAAACTTTGAGAAAAAACTTGCATATATCTGTAGAATCCTGAGTTCCTAAAGCATATAATAAAGAACCAATCCTGTTGAAAAAATCTGCAGCACTTTTGTGTGATCTTACCATTCTATCAGATTTAGAAGATGCATCCTTCACTCGGTTATATTCTAAAAGGAAGGTTCGCTCATGCTCAAAGAAATCATCTACCTCTTTACTCCTGAAACAATTACTCTGCTGATTTAACTGTGTTTTTAAAGAAATCAAGGTTTTTTTATTTTTTCCTTGAACACTCAAATCTTGATTATATTCCAAGAACACATGGAAGTTTATGTCTTTTCTCAAAATAGAGTGAGCTGCCACACGACACAGGAATATTTCATGCATTACAACTGTCTTCTTGAATGTTGCCAAATATTCAGCTTCCAGGTCCTGCTTCATCTTTGTGAATTCTTCCTCCATCATCGACCCTTCTCCTTCTCCAAGCTTCTGTAGTTTTTCCCATGAAGCATCAAAATCAGGTCTTGGTGGTGCAGGGGGGATAACGTAACCTGCATAATCTTTTTCAAGAATGGAATCATGAAGCCAGATGAATTCTTCATGTTGTCGAACAACAGAGAACTTATTTTGTTTAAAATTTGGCAGTGAACTCTTTGTGTGAACCGTGAATTTTACTTTATCCCTCTCACTAAGAGCATCAGAAATGTCCACCTGCAAAGCAGCATCACTTTGAAGATCTACATTGCTTAAAGTCCGCGGTCTTCCTCAGGAAGTCGGGGCCGTCGAGGCTTTCTATCATGGCTGCTCCGAGGTGAGTGCTGGTGCCGATCTTAATCTTACTGTTTTTTATACAATGAACATAAGCAGCTTTGAGTTTTCACAGAAATAGCACTTAAATTTAGAGTAAAACATTATACTGTGTGGCAGCTTCTAGACCCAGATATGTTAGGATGAAAAAGAGACTATCAGTGTTCATCTTTTGTAGCCAAGAGCCCAGAACTTAAGTGAATAACTCAGGAAAAACCACATCCCCATGTTTGTAGATTGGCTCAGTTCAAAGTATAGCTGTCCCAAAGAATAATGATGGAAATAAATGGATTTGCCTCCTTGGAGAGGGACATCATGCTTGGGAGGGTGGAGGGACAGCGCAGGTGGGGAAGGCCCTCTATGAGGTGGATTGATCAGTGACTGGGTAATCGGGATGGGTGTATCAGACACAGTGCAATTGGCACAGGACAGCAGAGTTTAGGGCTGTTCTATATAGTGTAGCTATGAGTCGCAAGCGACTCAACAGCACATAACAACAACACCACCACAACTACTAACTAACAGGCTTGTCTTATTCTAAAACTGGGAGTTGGAATCAACTCGTTGGCAATGGATTTTAATGGGAGAGTGAAAAGGTATAGAGTGTATTTTAAACACCTAGCTAGCTAGCTAGAGAACTCAGCTTCTCTCATTGTTTTAGTATGTCCTATTTGTCTCTTATTTCTTCTTTATAAAAACGGGAGTTCATGCCCATCAGAGGAGTCATATACAAATGCTTGCAAGAGTGAGAGGTTGGCATGGTGGGGTCTGTGGTGAACTACAGAGCACTTGATTGTAGCTATGCAGGGAAACAGGCCAGGTGTGAACCAGACTGGTTTTTAAATGTTGGTTGGAAACTAATTATATATATTGTTGTTAATGGTGCCCTCGAGGCAAGTAAGACTCCAAGCGACCCTATGAACCAAAGATCTGAACCCTGTTCTATAACTATTGTCGTTTCCTTAATGTTTATAGAGTTTTCAAAGGCCTGTTGTTTGGGAAGTGGATGCCAATCCTCCTTCCAAGCCTGTCTTATTTTGGGAGTTCTTCCAAACACTGTCCACTATGTGTAACCATTATGGTATTTGACACACCAGTGTATATTGTTCAGTATCACAGCAACCCCAAGTACAGCAAACTGAGAGACAAGTGTTACACCACTTAGAACAAAGTTCTTCCCAAACACAATCAATGGGGGCCCTCCACCTAACTGACTTTTAACACAAAGGCCCGCCCACCAGGTCCTGATTGACTTAAACAAGAAGCTTCTTTTACAAGAGGCTTTCTCTATAAATATAGATACACACACACACATACATCATGTTGTATGTGCCGTTAAGTAGTCTGCAACTCATAGTGACCCTACATACAACAGCTCTGAAGCCTGCCCTTTCCTGAGCCATTCTCACTGACTCTGACACACCTAACCCCATTGCCCCAATCACAGTTGTCAATCCATCTCATCCAGGGTCTTCCTCTCCTGCAGTGTACATCCACCCTTCCGAGTATGATGTCTTTCTCTAAGGATTGCATGCACAAAGTATGTGAGACGGAGCTTCAAAATCCTAACCTTCAAAGAGAAGCTCGGTTTCACTCTTTCTAGGCGAGACCTGTTTGTTCTCTTGGTGGCCCATGGTATGTTCAATACTTCTCCAGCACTACAACTCAAAGGCATCTGCTGTCCTTGAAATGTCAATTAGTATTCCATCAATTCCTCGGGTTGTTTTTTTTTTACCAATTTCTTCAGTGCAGCCTCAACTTTCTCCTTCATCATCATTTTCTCTTGATCATATGTTGTTTCCTGAAATTCTTCTAAGTCTGCTAATACTTTTTAGTACAGTGAATTCTGTATACTCCTTCCATTAGTGATTCCTGGGTCATTTCAGTATTTTGCCCATCGCATCCTTAAGTATTGCAACTTGAAGCTTGAATTTGTTCCTTCAGCTTAAGAAATGCCAAGCAAGTTCGTCCGTTTTGATTTTCCAACTCCAGCTTCTTGCACACTTCATTATAATACTTTGCTTTGTTTCCCCCCACTGCCCTTTGAAGTCTTCTGTTCAGTTCCTTAACTTCCTGCTTCCCTTTGCTTTGGCTTCTCGGCACTTTAGTGTAATATTTCGAGTCTCTTTGGACATCTATCTCAGTCTTTTCTTCCTCTGTCTTTGTAATAACATTTTGCATTCTTCATGGATGATATTCTTGATATTCTCCTACAGCTTATCTGTTCTTCATTGACTGCTTAAGGCCTCGATATATATTCAGCAAAAGATATCTTTCGCCTCCAAAAGGATTATGTGGTAGGGTTTTGGTAAGGGGGTGTGGGGAAGGGGGCATCTTAATAATGCCTGGTAGAATTTTAGAAAACTCTTAATGGCCTTCTAAAAATGGTTTTTCTTTCAGCTCTCATCTGAGTTTCACATCACGTTTTGTGGCATATAACATTTCTTAATCATTTCACAAGGTATTAGAGGAAGGTGGGGGGTTGTTGTTTTTAAGGAAAAATTAATAGCTTTATTTTTCCTCAATCTACATTTAGAAATAGATGGCAGAAGAGGTCTTATGAAGTAGACCAGAGGACTATGTACAGAATCAAGAGTTCCAAACCCGAGGCCACATGGAAGCCTAGGGCTTTCCCTCAGAGGTGAGACAAGCCCTTTGGTGACTTTGGAGTTCAGCTGAGGAATTGTGCTGATCTTCAGGAGTCTGCCACTCACGTACTTATTCTTGACAGCAGTGAATTTCCTTTTCATTTACTTTGACTGCATTTTTGTCCTTAGATACGCATAGCTGTTCTTGGCCTAGGCACTGCAGAGCTGAGGGTTTTCCCAGTCTTCATTATCAATATCCTTGATTTTGCAGAGTAAGGTATCAGAGAAAGCGTGGCCTGGAGTCTCTTTTTTCATGAAGATATCCTCAGGTTAAGAAGATGGACCCTTTGGAGCCCACATGCCCATCTGTACTGGTTTCACGGAAACAGTAGATTTTAGCTGTTTCTAGGCATTTGTTTATTGATAGCTTGAACAGGTACTTTGGCATTTTGAGGTTTCTTAGCTACTTATGAAGCTCTGGCTGTAACTTTATCTGCAATTTCTTCCAACACTCCTCACCTCTTCATATAACTCTGTTTTAGAATTCATTTCTTCGCCAACATTTTCCAAAATATTGGACACTGCTGGCCGTCGGAGCAGCACCATTAGTTAGCAGGAAGGCAAAAGTGACCGCCTGGCCCTGGAGAGGTCCCAGACTGAAGTGGGTGGGCACAAACGTCTGTGATGCCATTGGGCCTGATTTCTAGATCCACACCACCGGGAATTGAGGAAGGAGTTTTTATGGTCCAGATCCATTCTGTCACCTTTTCCAGAAGTCCATTTGAACAACAATTTTTGGATTCACAATTTATTCATCATTCACTTGGCTGCCTTTTTCAAATAATGTCAAATACACCTTGTTCATTCATTTTAACCATATCTTAGCAGACTTGGCTGTGGTGTCCACTGCTAGTCACAAGAAAGCCCTGTGGAGTGAGTATGAGTAGATGTTGTTGTTGATGTGCCATCAAGTTCCTTGAGACTCATAGCGACCCTATCTACAACAGCCCTAAAC
>NW_006399827.1:1983373-2053671 GCF_000299155.1 Elephantulus edwardii | reverse complement strand
TCCCCTCTTGCACCATCCCTCCACCCTCCCAAGCATGATGTCCCTCTCCAAGGACCTGTCCCTCCTTACAACATGTCCAGAGTATGTCAGATGAAACCCCAGAATCCTTGCCTCCAAGGAGTTGCTTGGTTTAATCCTCTCCAGGATGAATCTGCTTGTTTTCTTGGCACTCCATGGTACATTCAATACTCTTCTCCAGCACCACAGCTCAAAGGCATCAATTCCCCTATCCTTACAGGTCATTGGCCAACTCTCTGATGCATAACAAGTGATTGCAAAGACCATAGCCTGTATCAGATGCACTTTAGTCTCCAGAGTGACACCATTGCTCTTCAGTACCCTAAGGAGGTCCCTAACAGCAGACTTTACCATCACAATACTTTTTTTTTAATTTCCTGGCTACTGGTGCCAAGAGTGTTTGACCGTGGAGCCAAGCAGACTTAACTTGTTTACAATCTCAATCTCTTCACCATTCTTCCTGATGCTGCCAATTGGTCCAGTGGTGAGAATCTTTGTCTTCTTGACACTGAGCCTCAACCCATACTGAAGGCTGCAGTCATTGACCCTCTGCAGCAAGTGCTTCAGGTCCTCCTCAGTTTCAGCAAGCAGGGTTGTATCATCTGCATAACGCAGCTTGTTAATAGATCTTCCACCAATCCTGACACCACACTTCTCCTCATAGAGCCCAGCCTCTCGGATAATATGTTCTGCATTCAGGTTGAAAAGGTATGGAAATAGGACACATCTCTGGCATACGCCTTTCCCAAATTTGAACCATGCGGTGTTACCCTGCATGGTAGGCAGTTCTGACGACTGCCTCTTGGTCCAAGTATAGGTTTCGCATTAGAATGATCAAGTGTTCTGGGATTCCCATTCTTCTCAGAGTTGACCACAGTGTGAGTAGATTAGCAGTAGTTATGAGTAGATAGCAGATGTAAATTAGCCTGTGTGAGAGTGGTGTGCACTGAACTACTTAAGGACAAGAAGCTTTACCTTTGCCAAAATTCACACACCTTTGCCTGTCTTTTGTGAAGATAATTTTCTGTGTTACTGAGGACTCTGTGGAATCAGCCTCAGATTTTCAGCTTAGAGGAAGCACTTGGTCTTTGAATGAATGAAGTGGCTGAACCCCTATATTCACAGGCAGCTCTGACAGACAGCAAGACTCTTCATGAAATAGCATGCCAGCTACATCTATTGCTGCAGTCTCTTGAACGACTCCACAAAGATTGTGGAAACAGTTAACACCAGGTGACTGTAATTCATGGTAACCCCAGATGTGTCAAAGTAGAATCATGCCTCATGGGGTTAACCAGTGGCTGGCTGCACAAGTAGCTCGCCTGACTTGATTCAAGATCACCTGTGAGTGGACTTAAACTTCAAACCCTGCTTGACGTTATTCACCATTGCAAGAATATGGAAACAGCCCAGATGTCTAACCACAATTGAATGGATTGAGAAATTATGGTACATTCACATTGTGGAATATTACGCAGCACCCAGGAGCAATGATTTTGTCACTACCTGATTGGGGAGGGACTGGAGAGCATTATGCTAAGTGAACTAACTCAGTCCCATAAGAACAAATACCATATAAGACAATTATTGTAGAAATACATAATTAGTAAAACATGTATGAGGATCTTGGTGGAGGGAGGAGAGAAGCAGAGAGGTGAATGAAGGTGGGGGGGTGATGGTAATCAAGGGTTGCACAATCTGAAGGGTGGAGGGAGGGGTGGGTTAAGGAAATGGGAGAAATCTGGTGTGAAAAACAATGTATAGGAACTTTGTAAGTAAACCAATATGAAATAAAATTTTACATATAAAAACACCCTGCTTGTAAGCACCTTGGGACTTCCACCTGTTCCAGTTAGGATAGTGGTGTTAGGTGCCATCGAGTTGACTACAGCACATAGCTACCCTGTGAAGAGTTGATCTGAACCTTGCCATATCCTACACCATTCTCGCAATCTCAGATACGCACAAGACCACTGTTAAAACCATTGTATGGGTAAAAACCATCATGCCGAGGGTCTTCCTTTCTTTCTCTGACCCTCCACCTTTCCCAGCATGAAGTCTTTTTCCCCACGGACTGGCCCTCCTAACAACATGCCCAAAATATGTGCAGTGAGCCCTCTAGCTGCAATTCCTTCAACATAGACTTGTTCTTGTGGTGCTCTGGATGATGTTCAACCCTTCTCCAGCAGCACAATCCAAAGGCATCAGTTCTTCTGCCATCTTTATTCACTGTCCAACTTTCAGATGCATAGGAAGCAACTAAAAATACTATGCCTTGGATTCTCCGCCCTGCAGCTCCAGTGCGTGCCCGCTGCGCTGCCGCTGTCCCTGCCTGTGCCTCCCTTCCTGCCGTGATCGCCACCATGCCCAACTTCGTGGCACCTGGACGATGCGCAGCAGTGAGAATTTCGATGAGCTACTCAAGGCATTGGGTGTGAACGCCATGCTGAGGGAGGTGACGGTGGAGACTGCGCCCACACCACACTTGGAGATCCGCCAGGACAGGGATCAACTTCAAGGTCGGAGAAGGCTTCGAGGAGGAGACGGTGGATGGACGCAAGTGCAGGAGTTTAGCCACTTGGGAGAATGAGAACAAGATTTCACTGCACACAAACGCTCCTGGAAGAGGATGGTCCCCAAACCTACAGGACCCGTGAACTGGCCAACAATGAGCTCATCCTGACATTCAGCCCCAACAATGTGGTCTGCACAAGGATTTATGTTCAAGAGTGAACGTGGCTGGCTTGCTCCCACACTGGACGTGGGATGTGTGCTCCCCCAAGGATATGTCCCAGGCCTGACCTACTGGTGCATCTCCTCTTCCTCCATCGACATTAGATGATCCCTGGTTCTCCCTCTGATAACATTGTAGTGTTCCTCGTCCCCAGACCTTCATACCCTTCCAGGCCCTGGTGTTCTGTAGTTTGGCACTTCCATGATTTCATCAGTCATTAAAGTGAATGGACACATTAAAAAAAAAATACTATGCCTTGGATCAGACACACCTTAGTCTTTAAACTGGCATCATTGCTCTAGGGAGTAAGCACTTCAAAATCTTTACCATTATTTTAAGAGTTGACCAGTCATAAAAAAAAAAACTTGTGATTTGCCTACACATGGAAAAAGAAGGATCTCGAACAGCCTAACTTAACAACTCCAGGAACTAGAAAGAGTAGAAACTGTTGAATTGGTGTAAGTTTTACAGTTAAAAAAACTAAATAAAATTGAAGAGAGAAAAAATTTATTTTGAGTATCTTTTTTTTCTATTTGTTTTAAAAAATTAACTAGCAAAATACTGGAAATTGAAAACAAAATATACCTGGCCTTTACCACAGATAATCTGAACAGCACTGCTTTAAATAGCATGCTTAGTTCCTCAGGGGAAGAGGTTGGGCCCAGCTTCAGAGTTTCTGTTCCTTGAACCAATAGCTCTGACTCAAAGGTTTCATCTGACTCAAAGGTTTTAGGAGCTTTGTTTTAACATGGTGAGATGGGTAGTGTCAGATACCAAAGCCTGTGGCCATGATTCAGGAAATAATGATGAACTCTGGGCCAAAGAGACACCGAGACCTCAGGAAGAAGGGAAAGGTCAGAATAATTTTTTAAAAAGAACAAGGGCCTATCTGGTGGCCTAGTGGCAAGAAGCTGAGCTGAAATCACAAAGGCACAGCTGTTTGAGGTCACCAGCCGCTTCGTGGGAAGATGGACAACCTCCTCTGGTGCCTCAGAAAACCCACTGGAGAGTGTCTGCTATGGGTCAGTTCACAGCAATGACAACAACAGGTAGGAGGATATCCACATCATGCAAGGTACACTAGTCAGTCATTCTAAAGTCAGTCACACAAAAAACAACAAAACTTTGCCACTGAGTTGATTCCAACTCAGAGCAGCCCTAAGAGACCAGACTAGACCGGCCCCCACAGGGTTTCCAAGGCATCTACAGAAATGAGCTGCCACAGCTTCTTCCCATGGAGCAGCTGGGGGATTTGAACTAGCTACTTTTTGGTTAGCAGACAAGCACTTCAGTGTGGCACCATCAGGACTCCATAGAGGATCCTATTCTTTCAAGAAAGATAAGAGATGATGGAAACTGAATCTATGGGCTAAAGGTAAGTGCTAGAAGAACAAGTATTTGTTGAGCATTTCACTAGAAGGACTTGCAGAAGACAACTGTGTGACTACCCAAAACCCTGAGCCCTGGAAGACGAAGTTGTTCAGTAGGTTATTATTGTGCAAACTCTACATGGATGACAGACATGAGGACATGCAAAGACAACAGCATCTAACAACAAGGTGTCAAGCTCACACACAAAACAGATCAAGACCCCACTGATTCAACTGCCAAGTTACCCTGAGTCACATTTAGACTTTTAGTGACCACATGGGCAGCAGAGGTTCTGCTCTAGTGATTTTTTTCTGTCTGAGACATACAGCAGACTATATGAAAAAGGGGTCATGGAACTGTACACAAGAGTGCTAAGCTGCACATTGCATGATAACTGTTATGAGCAGTGTAAGAAAATATAACGAATTTGCTGTCCGTGGTTGTTGTTAGGTGCCATCGAGTCATAGATGACTCATAGTGACCCTATGAACAAAAAGCCTGAGCACATTCATACATAGTTTCTGGAGGCAAACCATTTCAGAAGTGGATGCCGCTCCTGCTTCCAGGCTATGTTATATGTTAGAAATAAGAATAAGAAATGTTTAGGATTTTCCTATATGTTAGAAAATATGCTAAGAATATTTGTGGATAAATATACTAAACAGTTTAACATGCCCAAACAGGTGCTTAGTAGCCATGAGGCCCCACTGGCCACAACATGTGTAGACCCCTAACATGTGGTAAGGTTGTGACTTGTTACTGCCCATGTTACGTAAGGAACACAACTAGTATAGAACATGACTGGTCAAACCCATGTTGTTTTGGAACTCATGTGATTGGTTATACAACTGTTTTGAAACTAATATGGTTGGTAAAACCCAAAGTTTGAATGTATTTATTCTTAATATTACTGGTTGAATATAATGAAACCCAAAATTTGAATGTTATTGGTTGAATACGATGTAATACCTCCAAAAGTATATAAACAAACTTTGGGATCCCAACTAAAACTGCACTTCAGCTCAAGGCTCATGACAATAACACAGCACTGAGGAGCTGCATCCAGACTGTAGCTGAGAGCTTTACACTATGCGGTTCTGTTTGCAATAGGGCAGAAAGAAGCCTCATGGCTGATCAGAAATCTAGGAAAGGATGAGAAACTGTCTCCTGACTCCTTCCCACGGGAGCCAACAGGCAAGTGGGAGCCAGATCCTAGCAGCTCCATACAGCCTTCTCACACTAGGAAGGACCACTGAGAGCTCTGCCGAGACCAGATAAGCCTCTGCCTGCCTGGACTGTATAAGGTCACTGGGGCTCTATGGTACAGAGGCTCCCATACATAGGTAAGTCCTGGTTTCAAGGCAAAGGAAAAAAATCTTGGTTAGAGAAATGGCAAACTGATATTGGGATGTTCCTGGAATTGATCTAGAGCCCAGGTGCCACCAGATCTGGTGCAGACTCGGGAGGCAATTGTGGAGGTGGTGCTATAGCTGACAGCTCCCGGCCCTGCAGTTCGGGATGAGATCCTGCCTCTGTCACTTATTATCACTTAACTTGGTATGTGCTCCAGCTGTGTGTCAAACCACCCCAAACTGTTGTTGTTATGTGCCATCGGGTCAGAACCAACTCATTGCTGACCCTTCAGCAGCTTTCCAGAGGCTGTAAATCATCTTGGAGATTGTCCATCTTTCTCCCTCAGAGCAAGCTGGTGGATTTGAACTGCCTGCCCTGGGGTTGACATCACAACTCCTTACTACTAGGCCACTAGAGTTCCCTCTCAAAAACTTAAGGGGCTTATTTAATTAGCCATTGTGGGTCTCATAATTAGTATTATAAAACAGGTATATATGAATGATTGAAAAACCAGTATTCTTTGTAAGCTTTCACTAAAATAATAAACTTTGTTTTGTGTTTGTGGGGTGAGGTGGTTGTTTTGTTTTTATTATTTTACTAGTTTACTTTCGAATTTGAATACACTGTTTTCCAGAACAGATTCTTCAACTTCCCCTGAAAATTTCCTGTTTCTAAGCCTTCTGGTTGTCTTTGTGTGTATGTGTGTGTTTATAATTCTGCTCCAATAAACACATGCTAAACTTTAAAATCAATTCCTAAATGTTTCCCCTTATATTTTTTTGTAAATAAAGGATGACAGTGGTGGTGGTGCGGTGGTGTTAGGAGCCATCATACCAAATACAAGGACCTCTGAACAACGCTCTGAATGTGCTGTCCGGCATCTTCCTCCCACCTCTGGTATGCTTGAGCCCATTACAGTGGCTTTGCTCTCTTGTTGATAATCTTCTTTCTCTGATACTCCACTTTTCCCAGCATGACTTCTTTTTCTAAGGACTGGCCCCTCCTGACAGAATCCTCGAAGTATGTGAGATGAAGTTTCGCTTCCCTTGTCTCAAAGGATGATGATTGTGCTTCCTCCAAAACACACTTGTTTTTAGCAGTCCATGAGATAGATTCCTGGTGTCGGGGAGGTTAAAAAGGAAAAAACTTCTGGATATTAAAATCCCACAGCCATAAACATTTCTTTTGCTCCTAAATCTTTAAGTCAGGCATGTCTGGGTGAGGATAGCTCCTTTCTGCTGTGCAGAGTCTGTAGGGGTGGCTGGAAGGCAAGCTGTGGACTGGGATCACCCAAAGGTGGCTCCCTCCTTCACTAGCCAGTGGGGGCTGGAGCTTGGGGCTGAGGCCAGGGCATCTGCACAAGGCTGGGGTTCCATGAACTCACTGGGGGTAGAGTAAGAGGTGTCACCAGGTGGTTGTTTTATAACATCAAGTTGACTATGACTCATGGTGACCCTGTGAACAACAGCCCTGAACCCTGCCCTACCCTGAACCAATCTCACCAACTCTGGCACACCTGCCCTCCACCGGCACACCCATCACTGTGTCCACCCATCTCATCCAGATCATCTTCTGTGCTCCACCCTCCCAAGCATGATGTCCTTCTCCAAGGACTGACAATATGCCCAAAGTTTATGAGATGAGCCTCACAATCCTTGTCTCCAAGGAGCAACCTGTTTTCACCCTTTCGAAGACAGACCTGTTTGTTCTCTTGGAGGTCCATGGTATGTTCAACACTCTTCTCCAGCACCACAACTCAAAGGCATAGATTATTCTTCTGTCATCCTTAGTCACTGTCTAGCTCTCAAATGCATTGCAGTAACTGATAAGACCATGGCCTGGATAAGGCTCACCTTAATTTGTGACAGAAGTGAAAGAGTGGCCTACGCAGCTTAAGTGGCCCTGTCTGAATAAGAAGCTGATTCTCTAACTGGCATAAATTAGTGTTCTCACAGTGACAGTGACAGGCTCATAAAATAGGGAACAGCTAGGAAAAAAAGACTTGTATGGGGATGAGGGAGTGGGGAGGAACTGAAAGACAAAACTCAGAGCATTCCAGGATATCCAAGTTCTTTTAAAGAATATTGTGTTTTATTTCTGCCACAGTCAGGGGACCTCACACGACGGGCGTATTCAAAGTTTGCAAGTCACACCACCGCAAACCCATCCACCCTGATTCCAATCAGAATGAAATGTGCTGAGCAGGACTTACTGCCGGCCTAGGTGGGGGTTTGACCTTTAATGTTGAGTACAGAAAACTTTTAAACGATAGTACAATAGTGGGAAGAGCAATTAAAAGGCCCTTTGTGTTCCCATCACCAGTCCGCTGATTAACTGCATTTGGTTTGTCGTTTCATTTACACCACCCCTTCTTCCTGCCCCCCCAATCCTGCATGGCAAGTGGGGCTGCACCCCTGACAGCCTCACATGGGCTATAGGCCTGGGAAATCTCACCCTCTGGGGTGGCTGGGAGAGGTCGGTGATGCTCGTGCTGGGACAGTGGTATCCACACACACTTCAGAGGTTTACCACAAGCTCCTAGGGCTCAGACCTCTTGTCTACAACCTTGACTATCTCTTTAAAGAATCCATCTTAAACGGACATATTCATTTTCACCTTCATGACAGCATTATTTACAACAGCAAAGAGGTGGGAACTGCTGTGGACTGAACTGTTGCTGTGTGGTGCCGAGTTGGAGGAGACTCAGAGCTGACCCTCCAGTGGGTTTTCAGAGGACGACAGACTGCCCCTCCTTCGTCCGTGGAGCTGGTGGATTCATGTCTAGGACTGAACTGAGGCACCCACAACCATGTGCATATGACTTGGAGGTTACATAACGACCCTCATGATCTGCTAAGCCAAGCAGCTGGAAGAGGATTAAGAAGGGGACTCTTCCCTCCAGCCCTGGTGTGGTGTTAGGGGGGCTCGCCTGGTGCAGGCAGCAACACTTCTCTCTCACAAGAGACAAAATTGGAGGAATAGGAGCAGAGAGGAGAGCAGCACACCCAGGAGAAAGGACCCCAGTTCCTGTACTGGGAAACCCCTAGAGCCAGGAGACAAGAAGACTTCTCCCAGAGCCGGCAGCACTCTGAACACGGACTTTCAGCCTCCGACACGGTGAGGGGAAGACCCTCACCCAGATGGGCTGACAAACTGACTGCTGCAATGAGCTCAAGGATGTCTGGAGGAACGAAGATGGCACAAGACGGACAGCGTCCAGATCTGGTGTTCGTAAGGTCGCTATGGGTTGTACTCGACTTGATGGCACTAAACAACAACAAACGGTGAGAGAATAAGCGCGTTTGCTAAAGCTCCCCACTAGTGGTAACCCCGTTAGGGCAGTACTAGGTAACTCGGTGCTTACCCACGGATGAGTTGAGTGGGTAAACAAGCCAGTCCCTACACTCCCTGGAGCGCTGTGGTCATGTGCCACGGGTGGGGCGCCAACTCAGTAACCCTACGAACGGCATAGCAAAGGAGCACACGCAGCTCGCTGTGGTGCCTTGGAACCAACTCAGCCAACCACTGGGTTTCCAAGACTGAAAATCTCACTGGACAAGATCACTCATCTTTCTCCCCCAAAGAAAGATGGTGGATTCAAACTGGCTGCTTTGGGGTTGGAAGCCCAACTCCCTACCCAAAAACTCAAGGGAGCACTTTATCCACAGGACTGATGGGCACATGAGCCACAGCCTGCACAGCCCCACAGGGAGAAGCAGGTGGTACCTGGTGCCCGGCTACCACCTCCAGCTGCTCTCGTGGGATCCCAACCGAGGGTGCTGGGAAGGATGGGTGGCGAACAGAGAAGCACAAAAATCAAAGTCATGAGAAACACCAGGCTGCCGCTAAGGCCCTGCAATTACAACATCCAAAACACCTTCTGATGCGGGCCCAAAGTCACTCCCAGAGACCACCTTTTAATCAAACAACAGATAGGACATATAGGAAACAGTAGCAACTAAGAAAATCATGGTCCTTAGAACAATCAACTATACACTCTCAAAAAGACTTCATCCACCCAAAAGTAAAGATCAGGCAGGAAGGGACAAGGATCTGAACAGGAAATGGGGAGCCCAGGGCGAACACCTTATATACAAACTATCAAACAAGAAAATAATTTGCTCAATAAACTTTGATTTCAACTCTTAAAAAATAAATTCAAGAGAAAACAGCTCAAGTCCTTAAATCATCATCAGTAAGACTCAATAATTAGGGGAAATAACGTAAAAGATAATCAGTCGGTATTAGTTACTGATCAGAGATCCATTTCAGAGTAATTAAAGCAGGGAAAGTGCCTGTCAACTATGAATACCACACTTGGCTGAGCCAGTCCCTGGCATCTGTGCCTGGCGTGGTTGGAGGCTTGGGTTTCTAGGGTTTTCGGACCCCAACCCAGAGCCCCAGGGTTTTCCCCACATACTCCCAAGGAGGAATCACCTCCACTGGTGGCAGGAGGAGAGAGTGGAGTCATCTTTCCTTCTGAAAAATGGAACACTGGAAGTATGCAAAGGTTGCTCCAAATCTAGGGCTCCAGAAGTGTGGGGAGGGCAGCCCTGTAGAACCAGGCAATGTGAGATCTGATCTCTGCTACGATGGGTTCACAACAGTCCTGCAAAGCCGGGCAACGCTGAGATTAGATCCTGCTGGGACGGGCTTCACAACAGTTAGGGATCCACTTCAATCTCCACCCCAGAGCACCTTGCACAGAGCTCTGCTTTGGCGATCCACTGGCCTCTTTCAGAAGCAGGAGGACCTTGCTTCCCCACCCGAGCGGCATGCTCGCACAGGAAGAGCCCTTCATTTCTGCAGAAGGGTGCAGAAGGGTGTCGCAGGAGAGCCACAGATTCACCTTGGGCATCCTCGTCCTCCTAAGCCCAGCTTGCAACCAAGCTTTTGACGAAACTCCCTTCTTAAGCAGAAAAGAATCTCAAAGAAATTTCTCCCAAACAGCAAAAGAAGAAAATGCTATACAACCCCATATCACTTACTGCAGAAATATCTGCCCTGCAAAGATTTTCTCTCTTAAAACATAGAAAATCCTTGTTGGGAGACAACAGAGGAACACATCAACAAGGAAGGCTGGGTGCTCCGTGCTCTAGGCAACCAGCACAAAGCCCGAGATGTGTTATGGTCTCAAATATCTATCTGGAGGCCTCAGGGTCCCTGCTGCCCAGTGGAAGTGCTTTTTTTAATCTCACAAGAGATTCAAGCCCTTCTCCTGAGAAAAGCCCAGAGCCGGACTCGTTTCCTCACAAGAGGTTAACTGTCCCTCACTCTGGGGATGAGAACTTGGGCCCTGACAACATCAGGACATAAAGAGCTGGGACACCAGCCGACCTCTCACTCCTGCCACTAAGTGGACCGGGGTTATCTTCAGTGAACAGCAGCATTACAGAGAATCGTAATGCCTTGTCTGATCTCTATAGTTTGTCTCGTCTTTGGTGCCTATAGTCTTGATAACCAATCTGCACATCTAGACTCGACTTAAACAAGACAGCAGAACAGTACAGGGCCAGTAACGGGTCTCTGATGTCAGGCAAGCACCAGTACTGGGTCTGTGGCCTAAGGCCAAAGACAAACAGGAACGTTGATCATTCCCATGGGTCTGCTGTGAGGCCCTTTTGACCCCAGCAGGTGACCTAGGACTGTCTGTTGAGCAGCTGTACCGCGTGACAGCAGACTGTCAACATCTGCCAGTCCATAAGCTCCCGGCTCTGAGAGGCAGGTTACTGCTAACAAAGCCAGATGATCTAAAAAGAGCAAAACCACGCTTCTGTTAACCAGATCACGGTAAAAGCATGGCTCTTGCCCGGTGATGGCCCTTACCCACATACCCTAAACCACAGGAAGAAAGGGACCAGCAGGTGCCACAGCCACAGCACCTCTGCTGAGGTCCCTTTCCTACACATCAATGTCCAGGTGAAGGAGCTCTGGCCAAAGCTGGGCATTGTCACTCTGTGGTTCCTCTTGAGCATAGGGGATAATAAAGAAAAGAGACCCTTCATTCATCCCATTACATGTGCATAGGAGAAAGGGGGGGGGGTAGAGATCCTGTTGAAACTTAAGGACTAGAACTTTTTTTAAATCTGGGGAGCTGAATAGCCCCACAGATGTAACCAAAACATCAAATCTGAAAGCCTCCCTAGTGAACAAAGGAGCATGAACCTGGTGGCCCCAGAAAGAACCTATGGTCGCTACAGATTTTCTACAAGGAGGAAAGAAGCCATTCTGACTCCCCAAAGTCTACCCAACTGCTCCTGAAGAAGTGGGAAGAGGTCACTGTACTCCAAGGATCAGGAGGCAGAATTGCCTGTTCCCTAGAACAAGATCTTTCCCCCACTCCCCAGCCCTGGGGATCCCCATCCAAGTTCTCTAGACAGTTCCATCTGTGACAGCACCATTTCCCCCATGTCCTGGGCACTCCAGAGGCAGTTAGCTGGGCACCCAGGGCTGGCCTACTTGAGGGAGCAGATGGAGAGCGTGCCACCAGCCGAGAACACCCAGAAGGCCGGATACAGTGCTTCGGTGAAGTCCACCTTGTACTTATATAGCAGATGGACCTTGTCAGAGACAGCGAAGAAGATGACGAAGCCCGAGTCACAGTTGAGAAGCACCCCGACCCGAGTGGCCTTGGTGGAGGGCAGGGTTTTCTCCACGTTGTTGTGCCAGGCTGAGATCTTGGTGTTGAACCACTCCACGCACCAGGAGGTGCTGTTGCGGCCCAGCCGGCTCTCAGGGCCCTGGCGCTCCATGGTGCCGTAGCAGACGCCCACCCCACAGAAGTTGTTCTTCTGCAGCTCCACCTCCCAGTAGTGGACTCCTCTCTTGTAGCAGTTCAGGCCCAGCACCTGAGAGCAGTAGGTGAATCGCTGGGGATGGGGCCGGTAGTTCTGGGGGGTGTCGGCCACAGACGCTACAGTGTAGTGTTCCGACAGCGCCACCTTGATGTGGGCCGTGTTGAAGTCCAGGACAACTTTTGCAGCATCTGGAAATGGAGGAGTTACAAGCAATCTAAACACCGTCACTTTTAAACCTTCTCCCGGTGAGGACTACTGGTTCATTTATTTCATCCATCATCCAGCCAGCCATCACTCCAGTTGCCTATCCATCTATCTGTCACCACACTTCCATGTGTCCACCCGAAACCATGTCCTGAGCACCTGATTCAGGCTGGATTCTGTGCCACATATTCAACCACATATCAGAAAGACACGGAGCTTCATGAAGTTTCTAGAAAGTTCAATAAGCAAGGTCTGTTAGCAAGTAAACCCCCAGAGAAAGGGATAAGCTGGGATCAAGAAGAGGAGAATCCAAAGAGCTGCCTGTGAAGTCTAAGCTAGCTCAGAAGAGAGATGAGGAAAAACAAGGCTTAAAGAGCAATAAATAGAGGGCTGGTGAAGGAAGTAGCTGACTGAGGAGGCCAGGGGGACCTTCAGATGGAGCTCAAGTCCAGGAATTACTCACATTCCAGGAGCTCAGGTCTGGACTTGGCCAAGAACGCCTCCAGCACGTTGAACTTGAGAGCTGTGTTCGACTGTGCGGGAGCAGCTTTGGCTGTATGCGGAGAGGAAAACGAGAGAACTGTTTACAGAACCAATTCATAGTGCAAACCCCAAAGCCCTTAGTCTACCAGAACTCACCCTCCAGGTCAGCTTGTTCCGATGCTTTGAAGTTGGGAACCTTGCTCGATGAGGCAGAGAAGACAATGGCTGTGGAAGAGGGAGGGGAAAATGGGTTGACCTTGTGACACAGGGTGACTAGTCTCTCTTCTCCTCAGAGCTGCCTTCCAAGAAGCTCGTCCACACACACACACACACCTGAGCTGCCCAGGCAATGCAGGTGGGTCCAGACAGGGCTACCATCATCTGACCTTACTTATTGCCACTGTCCTCATCTCCAGCCTTAGATCTGCCTGTCATTACAGGCTACCATCCTAACACCCAGGGCCCCTCCACAGAACTCCAGAAAGTGAGCCTGGCTGTCGCTCCCAGCATTTAATTCTATACTTGGCTGGTTTCAAGAAATAAATAAACAAAAATAGAGGAAGGAAAAACTTACTGGATTTCTTGGATTTCTTTTCATCTTCTGAAAAAGAAAGTTTCCATAATTAACAAGCATGTAAAGTGCATCACAACGACATTTTCAAAAGATCATCTTAACACTCATTTGCAGGAATCCGTTCGGTTGCTCAGACAAAATAAAGCTGGTGATTTTGAACTTGAAGAATATAAGGAGTCAATAGGCAATATGGATCTATGGTAACGGAAATCCGATCAGGTGCTGGGGGGGGACTATTAATAAGGAGCTTGAGGGAATTTTCTAGATGACCAACATTCTTTCTCTTGATAATACACATACCTGTGTCTATTATAATTTTTCCAACTGTACATTTAAGCTCTGCATTTTACCGCAGGTAAATGGTATCTCCATAAAAAAAAAGGAAAAATTCAAATGAAAGAAGTCAGAAAAAATGTGTTTTTCAAAACACCTCAAGTAGGGGAGCTCTGGTGGCCTAGTGGCAAGGAGCTGCAACTACAATCCCAGAGGCACATGGTTCAAATCCACCAGATGCTCTGCCGGGAAAAGGAGGGACAATCTCCTCCTGTACCAGTCAGATCTGATTTGACGGTACACTCACACAAAAATTAAAAAAACAAACAAACAAAAAAAAAACCCCTCAAGTATGAGCCCATAGGGACTAATATTGCAACAACAGTGCTTCTCCAAGTGTGGTCTCCAAGTTGGTAACAGCATCACCTGTGAACTTTAAGACATGCACATCCTCAGACTCACCCCAAACCTTGCCACCAAACACTCTGGAGACAGGGCAGCAACCCTATTTTTCAAGCCCTCAGGGTGATTCTGACAAAAGTTCAAGTGTAACATCAGGATGAAGGGGTATTTGGACCCCATTTCTTGTTCTCTTACCATTGTCATCTTCCCCATGGGACCTCTCACGGTCCCAGGTGCTCCTCTAACTACTCTTTTCACAGCTAAATTCCCCCAGGAATTGTCTTCATGCTCTCCTCATTCTCATCTGGCCAGAGGCCCCCAGGCCGTGGTGGTGGAGTAGGCACTCTCCCTGGTCACTACAGCCCTTAAATGTCTCAGCTGTGTGGTGGCCAGTCCATCCCTCCTTAGCTATTTCTCCACTTCAGTCTATTTATGCTGAATCACTTTCAACATATGGAATCCTTTATTCACTCCTGAACTTAACACTTATGGTTCTCCCATGAAAGCCTATACAGAGCCATTTTCAACATACACGAGGCTTAACTCATTCCTATACTGACTTTTATGGTTCCAATGTTTTTCAAGATCCACAAAGGGGAGCAATGTGTCATTCCAAGGGGGCAGGAGGGGGACAAATACTAGCCAAGAAGAATGAGGCTAGTATTTGATTCTGAGCAACAGTGAGGAAGCTTTTAGGGGACGTCTCCTTTTTGATGAGTTTTTAGGTTGTACAAATGGCTAAACTCTTGACTGCTAACAGAATAGGTAGAGTACACCCAGAGGTACCTCAGAAGAAAGGGCTGGCAATCTATTTAAAAAAAAATCAGCTAGTGAAAATTCCACAGAGCACAGTTCTACTCTAGCAGGGAGTTACCATAAAGCAAAACTGACTCAAAAGCAACTGGTTTAAAAACCAACTCAAAAGTAACCCTTCTGGGCAAGCTCTGGTGGCCTGGTGGCAAGAAGCTGCACTGCAATCCCAGAGGCGTGCGGTTCGAATCCACCAGATGCTCTGCTGAAGAAGGAGGGGCAATCTCCTCCTGTACCAGTCAGATCCAATTTGATGGTACACACACACACAAATAATAATAAAATTTAAAGGAAAAAAAAAAGTAACCCTTCTGAAGGATCAGAAGGACCATGGTTTGTTTCTTCTCCACTTCCCTGGAAGGAGCAGGGACACCTGTGTCTCACTCTGGTGTCTCCAAGTCATTGGTGTGCTGTGGCCTGGAGAAAATGGTGGGGTACTTACTTGGGACCTTCTTCACTGGGCGTGGCAACTTGTACATGGTGGATGGGCCATGTTCTCCAGGATCACCTGGGATAAAGAAAAGAGATTTTTGTTTATTCAGCTCTTTCCCACCAACACATTTTGCCATGCACCGATGGGTTTATAAAGGTAGTGATTTCCACTGATCCTCCCAATGCAATAATTTTTCTACAGAAAGAAGGTGCTAGAAGGGCCAATTTGCTGGCTCCCACTGTCATCTGGAATATCTGGAGTGGAGCATAACCGGGATCAAGTCTTTTCTCCATCACCACCCAGCTCGGTGACCTCTCTGCGCTTGGCTTCTTTCACCCACGTGTACAGTGAGACTGATTCCACTGTGCTCATGGCTCATGTGACCAAACAAGACCACGAAGCCTGGTGCGTGACTCGCTGAATCAAAGTTTAACTTCCTTCCTGCAGGTCTTCTCTCTCCCACTTCCTCCTCTAGACCTTAGCTAACACAGCAGGACAACACACATGTGGCTAATTCACGACAGCTTTCCTGGCTACTAAGCACATTCACTGCCTGGACCACCGTGGCGCCACGTTGCAGTCTGTTTCAGAGGCACTCTTCTGCAAGGATGCTCATCTTGCCAAGCAGAAACACAAGCCCACTCTCAGGTCATGCCAGACACGGGGGAGAGAGGAATAGACAAGAAACAGACTTGCCCTCATAGCAGAAGCATAATCTAGTGGGGGAGGTAAGACAGGTGCCAAGAGGCAAGGTCAAGAGATCATAGAAATCCTATGACCTAGTGTGGAGACTGAGAATGGTGGCGGGGGACTTGTAGAGAAAGTAATGCTTCAACCAGAGTTTTGAAGGGTGCTGACTGGTGAGGATGGAACCTTCTGGACAGTGGGAGAAGCGCATGTGCAAGGGCCCTGAGGCATGTTTCAGAAAATTAATAGAGGTGGGCAAGGACGTGCGTGCTTGTAGGCTAGAATGTGGTCTAAGAGCATGGGAATCCCTGAAGCAGGGAGCAGCAGTGAAGGGAAATGGCCCTGGGGGTCAGATATGCATCCTGAAAAGCTCTCTTTGGCTGCAACAAGAGTAGGAGCAGACGGACCATTTAGAAAGCTGCCACAGTCATAGGCACAGGAGATGGCTGTTAGGGGCAGGCTGGTGGTGGTGCTAGGCTTGAGAGCAGTGGAATGGGCCAGGAGGCACGCAAACCCTGGTGAGGGATTGGATATGGAGGCCAGCACTAGAAAAGGGAGCATTGCAGAGCATTTCTAGGCTTCTCTGACCCCTCTCTTCAACTAAATAGCCTCTCTTCAACTAAATACATCGAAGGCTCCAAGTTCATTCAAAGTCCATCTCTGCCTACCTCAACTGTCACACTCCAAAAGAGCTTGTCCAGAAGGACTCATCCCAACAAGACCCTGCCACTTTCTAGAAGGAATAGCTTTAAAGTTAGGATAGGCCAAAGACTTCCCACTGCCCCCAACAAAGGGTGGTGCTCCAAGGCCCATGAGACCCAGACCCCGAGTCCTCCCCATCACAGCCCCTTTTCCACCCAACTCCTCAGGCAGCTTCAGGGCCCCTCTGGGGAAGTGTGGGGGTCGCTCGTGGTCACCTGAGCTGGGGGAGTCCTCGGGCTTCCTCTCCTGGGACTGCCTGATGTGCCGCTTCAGCTCGTTCTTGAGGTCTATTGTGCTCTGACGGACCCCATTGATCAGCTCGTGATTCAGCTCGACCTTGGGCACGTAGACCGGCTTTGTTGAGATTGCTTGCAACTTTGAGGCTTTCTAGAATGAGCCAGAGGGTTAGTTCAGGCAGCTTTGGGGGAGCCAGGGCCTGAATTCTACCCTCATGTGCCCACAGGGGATTGGTCCACCCAGCCTTTGCATGTGAAAGAGGGGGGCCACCAGGGGTTAAAGCGCCACTTGGAAACAGCCACCTGGAACTGAGAGGGAAAGCTGAGGTCTGGGGATGACAGTGGCCTACCAGGAACCCTGCCAACTAGGAGCAAAGGTGAGCTTGGGACCCAAGTCTCCACACCCACACCTGGGCAATGTTCATCCCACTCCACCCCAAGAGACGTGCAGATGACTCGGTACCATCTTTACCCACTGAGGAGAAATCTAAAACAAGTTCTGATGACGGCGGAGCCAGAGCATGCCCTACAGGGACTGAGGACCGTGGGAGCAGCCCCAAACTTCGGTCATATAAGAGGCCCAGATGAGGACTCGGAATAATTCCTAGAGAGCCCAAGGCACCTAGTTCACAAAATAGGGATGAGACTTCATGGCATCCAGGGCCAAGGGAACAGAAGAAAAGCCCGTGACCAGGAAAGGAAGTCCTTATTCTTCCCAGGACTCTTTCTGGGTCCTGAACAGTGAAGTCTATGCAGTACAGGGCCAGAGGCCCAGTCAGCAGTGCTTACACAACAGCCCCTGCAGGCCAGATGCTCTGCAGACACCCAACAAGCCGGAGGAAGAGGTGGCAGTAATGGGTGGACTCCACCCACCCGAGGGGACCACGGAAGCAAGCACGTCTGAAGCATCAGCACATGCTCTTTAGTGTAGGTGGTGTAACGTTCTCAGCAACACCACTGACAGCACCAGCAATCGGCACAGTAGGGCGTGCCCAGGGCGATGGCCTAGTCACTGGAGCGGTCTGGAGAAGGACATGAGACTCGTGAAGACAGAGCAACTCCTCCCAAGATTATGTTATATGATGTAGCAAAGCTGAAGGAATTTCGCAGATACAATTCAAATTCCCAACTGATCAAATTTAATTCATCAACAGGGCAAGGCAAGTAGCCTGGCTGGGCTGGGCCTTTGGCAGAACTCAGATGCCAAATGAGAAGAGGGATACAAGGCGGGGGACTGCAGAAACCACTAGTAGCCGAGAGCAGGCCCTAGCTGACAATGGGAAAGCAGAGACCTTCACTTTAGAGCTGCAAGGAATGAAATCCTACCACTAACCACATGAGCCTAGACGAGGACTCAAAGGCATTAACTTGGCTGACAACCACAGGGCAGCCTTGAGATGCCACCAGACAACCCAGTAAGCCAAGCCCGGAACCCTGAACCACAGAAATTGCGAAATAATCAATGTCCACTTCTAGAAGCCATGGCTCTTACACTAAGTTGTTGGCGCCACGGACTTGAAACAGCACGTCTCAGGGATGCTGCCAGCGGCCCCTCTTCCAGCCCCATCTCACCAAGACCCACCTCGAGAAACTCAAACTCATCTCCCTTGGTCAGCTGGGCTTCAATTTCCTCCTTCAGTGTCTGGATTTCACTCTTCTTCTTTAGAAGGATCTGAAAGATGTTTTCAAATTTGTTGTTGACCCTCTTCTCCTCTTCCTTTATCTTCCGTGTAGAGCTGGCTTCCGAGGCATCGATGAGAGCCTTCATTTCCAAGTACTCTTGTCTGATTACATCAATCTTCCTGTTGGCTGCCTCCTACAGAGGGCCGAGACAAGACAGGAGGGACCGTCAGACTGGTAGGTGCTAACCCTGCAACACCAAGGTGATACATGGCGAGGACTCCCCGTCCTCCGTGGCAGTAAAAACTGGAACAACCAAGTTGAAGGGCAGTTTGGCAAACTTGAGTAAATCTCAGGGGCCACTGGTGGTTCAGTGTGAGTATCATGAGCAGCCCCCATTGTCAGTGGAGACTTGTATGTTGCTATGATGCTGAATGGGTTTCAGTGAAACTTTTAAAATAAGACTAAAAAAAAGAAATAAAAATAAAAAACACCCAAAGCCTAAAACGTACAGCTGTTGAGTCAAAATAATGACTCGAAAGTCAGACTCAGCATCAACATGACTCTGGAAACCATACATGCTTTCAGAAGCCATGCATGGCAAGGGAGAATACTACCCTCTTTCTCCCAAAAAGTAGCTAGTGGATTTGAACCGCCCACCTCTGGGCTGGCAGCACAACTCCTCACCCACTAAGTCAAAAGGTTTGACTCTCTTCTTCCATGAATCAGTCAATGAAAACCCTCTTTCTCCATCAACAGTCTGATCCTATTGTGCATGAAGTCACCACAAGTAAGTGGCTGGCTTGGCAGCAGCTAACAACAGCAGCCACTCTGAAGGAGCTCTGGGGGCCCAGTGGGCAAGAAGTCATGCTGCCAAGCCAAATGCAGACGATTTAAACTGCTCTCCAGGAAAAGAAGGGCAGGTTCCTCTCGTTTAATTTACAGCTTCTGAAAACCTGCTGGAGGGGCAGCAATGACTCAGTGTGACCTGACAGTACTAAGTGGGTACTGGTTTGTTTTTATATTATATACACTATGGGCTAATCTTGGAAAGAGGAGTGGCATCCACTTCCGTAACAGCTTGCCTCCAGAAACCCTATGAACCTGGAGAGAGGATGAAAGGCACCCAAGAGTCAAGGACTCTCCTTCATAGGGTCGCTATGAGTCATCTGCGACTCGACGGCACTTAACAACAACAACAACATGGGCTAATACTCCAATCCTAGGAATATACCTTAGTAAATTTCCCAAACACCTACCTCAAAGACAAACACATTAAAATAGCAAAACATGGAGATAACCTAGATGTCCACCAATAGCCAACTGGACATACAGCTTGTAGATTAGATACAACATACATTAGCAGTAATAATACTCAATGCACTGGAGCAGCACACAGATAAATCCCCATGAAGAGAAAGCAGCTAGTAGAAGAATACCTGTAGTATAATGTTCTTTATCCAGAGCTCAGAAACAAGTAGAAAGGTGGAATTCAGGGGAAAGTAGGATTCTATTGCTGGAGAATGCATACACATACAAGAAAAGTGTAAAGCAGTATATGGAGGTGAATGAGTACATTAAAACAGCAGCTAATTTTAGAAGAAGGGAGATATAAAGGAAATGCACAGAGGTGTGTTCATTGATGACATTTTATTTTTTTTAAGCTGAGGGTTCATGAGCAATTTTCTTAAAAAATAAAAAAGACAGGATACAGCTCTAGAAAAACTCTCAAGACATCAACCTCCAGAACGACGTGCTCCAATCCCATCGTCCCTCTTCACGTGTGCCTATTAAACACCTGAAATGTGGCTAAACTCTTCAAAGAAAATGGTCATGTCTCTAGATGTCTTGGTACCCAAAACAGTAAGAGATCTCATGTGCACTTTTTATTTCTTGACTTACATGTTGAAATGGTAATATTTCAGACATTGGCTAAAAGTTAATAAATTCTTAACATGAACTTCCTGTGTCACTTGATTTAAAATTCCATAGAGGGTCACATCTCGTTTCTCTCAGGCTGCCCTGCTTCAGAAGCCGCAGTTTCTCTTGTATCTGGGGAAACCGCAATAGCTCAGAATCAACATGACAAACAGAAACACACCTAAGGAAGGTCGTATGCAGGGGGCATGGAAGTCAAGTATTTCCTTCTCTTACCCTTTACTCTGCCACTTCCAATACGGTGGCCATGTCCATGTCCCCCTTTTTCCTTTTAGTAAGAGCACATTCTTGAGGTTCCAGCTGCACAAACAGCTGCCCAAGGAGTCCTGATGGCTCAGTGGCTAAGAGTTCAGCTACAAACTGAAAGGTTGGAAGTTCAAACCCACTCAGTAGTCCTACAGAAGAAAGACCTGGAAATCTATATAAATTACCACACAAAAACCAAACCCACTGTTGCTGAGTCAATTCCTACTCAGCAACCCCACAGGACAGAATAGAAACGCCCAGAGGGTTTCCAAGGGTATAAATCCTTACAGAAGCGGACTGCCACATCCTTCTCCTGAGGACTGGTGGGTGGGTTTGGACCAATGACTTTGGTTTGCAGCCAAATGTTTCACTCCCATGCCACCAGGACTCCCACAATAGATCGCTTTTGTTAGGGGCCATCAAGTCAACTATGACTCACAGCAGCCCTGTGAACAAAAGGTCGAAAGTGAGCCCTAGCCTGTGCCATCCTCACAATCCCCTCCATGTCGCCCAAGCCCACTGTTACAATCACTGTGCCAATCTAGCTTGCTGAGGCCTTCCTTTCTTCTGACAACCCTCTACTTTTTCAAGTAGGATGTCTTTTTTTCCAAGGACTGGTGCCTCCTACAACATGCCCGAACTAAATATGTGAGATGATGTTTCAGTTGGAAAACTATAGGACAGTTTGATTCCATCGCATGAGGTCATTACGAGTTGGAATCGACTCTGTGAGACTCAACATCAATAAAGTGGCTGTTCAGCTGTAGGCTACGTTTCCTAGACGCCCCTGCAGCTAGGTGTGGCATGTGGCTAAGCCGTGGTAAGAGAAAAGTTTCCTTCTTCCACTTCTTTCCTGCTTCCTTTTCCCACAGAGCTAGGACAAAGATGTAATGTTGCCCCAGCTTCAATCAAAGAGATGAACTGACACCCTACGGAGCCGTGATGAAGTGACACCCTACGGAGCAGTGGAGCAAGAAGGAAGAACCCTGAATCCTTGAATGATCACATGGAATAGAGCCAGTCCTTCTAGTATGGGTACCTGCTCGTGCCTGAATGCTACTGCTTTTTTGTTTTGTTTTGTTTTGTTTTTTTAACTCTACTGTTTTAATGAACAAAATAAACTATGCTATTTAAGCCTCTGAATTTGAGGGGGGTATCTTTATTATTCCCTCCCATGTGGTTAGTCTGTCCCTAACCAATGAAAATACTTTCACATGCAATCTTTGATTCAAGCCACACGGCTTTCTTCAGAAAGAGGAGCTGTGATTCTGCCAGGCAGACTAGAAAACTGAGGCTCAGAGATCTACCAACACACACACAACCACACAGACTAGCAGGTAACAGCTGGTATTCTAACTTAGATTGCATCGAATTAAGTCACAGGTGTCACAATAAAATATTTTGTTCTGCAGCTCTGGAAAAAAAAAATACCCCTTTTAAAAATAATTTCATGAAAAACTGATATAACTTTGTTGAGCAAAAATCTGAAAAATTTAAGGGAAATAACATATCCCTAATTATACCACTCCTTTGGGCATATTCTCTGGAGAACCCCGTTCTTGCAGAAAGACAACATGCTGGAAAAGGTGGAGGATCAAAGAAAGAAAGGAAAACCCTCAGCAATAAGGTCTGACACGGTGATTACCAGAAGTGCTTAAACATGACAGCGGTCATGAGGATGGTGCAGGTCAGGGACAGGTCTGTCGTTCAAAGGGTCAAATGACTTGTGAGTGACTCAACAGCGCCTAAAAATAACCACTCTAACACTTCTGCTTTTATCTTTTAACTATTCTTTTTTCACTCTTTTTTCCCTCTCTTCGGTAATAGAATAGTGACCCTCCCCAAAAAAGATATTCAGATTGCCGTATCTGCGAATATCATCTTATTTAGAGAAAGTGTCTTTGCAGATGTAGTTAAGGACCTTGAGATAGATCCTCAAAAAGGGTTTTAAATTCAATGACAAATATCCTTTTCAGAGAGAGAAGGCAGCGTGGACACAGGAGGCCAAATGAAGCCAGAGACTGGGGTTTCACTAGAGCCTGGGTGGCCTAGAGGGTAAAGACTCGCTCTGTCAACCCAAAGGCACGTGATTCATATCTCACCAGCTGCTCTGCAAGATAAAGATGGGCGATCTTCTCTCGTGGGATTCACTGCCTCTGAAACCCCACTGGAGGATCAGCTATGAGCTGATTCCAACTTGACAGCTCAAAATAACAAACCAAGGAATGCCTCGAGCTACCAGAAGCTGGAAGAGACAAACAAGAAACCTTGGAGGGAATGTGACCCTGCCAACGCCTTGAATTTTGATTTCTAGCATCCAGAACCAGAAGAGAATCCATTTTTGTTACCTCAACCTATCAGGTGTAATAATTTGTTATTCCAGCCTTAAGAAACTGATACAGGTCAGTTTAGAAATTACTACAAGCCCAATGATTTCTTTTGCTTCCTGTTTTGTTTTTGCTTTGTAGCATAACCACCACTTTTCTTAAAACCCCAATTTTTAACAATCGCCTCAAGATTAGATTTTTAGGCCACTCTTCCACTCAGGGCTGTAGAGGCTTTCTTCAGCACATAGCTTCTTGCACATTTTTCCAGGATAAAGGTGAATTCACATCCCTGGGAGCTAAGGTCAGGGCCACGTCTGTCCTGCTTGGCCAGCTGGCGGAGGCTGTTACTCACCCGCAGGTCTTGTTGCCTGACTCGCACGTCCTCCAGCGCCTTTGACGCACCATTGATCTGACTGTACATGATGGCCAGTTTTTGCCTCAGCTTGTTCTGCAGAGAAAACAAACCAGGGTGAGAGGAGGCCACCTCTTTACTCGGCCCAACACCAGCATCCAAGCACTGGGACAACCACCCTGAACCTGTCTCCTGGGTGATTCCTCCACTCCAATTCTCACCTGTTTGGTTCTTTTGGAGCAGGAAAGAGAATAGGATTGAGGATACCTCTGTTCACTGCAATGCTGATTATAATAGCCAAAAGGTGGGAATTGCCTTCTGTCCAACATGTATCAACTTAGAAACAGGCTGAATGAAATGAGCTAGTCACAAAAGGACAAATACTTTAAGAACCCATTTACATAAGAGATTATGTGGAGACTAAAATCTATTAGCGGTTACCACTGGGTGGGGTACAGGAAAATACATTCCTTAGGTGATACTAAGTTTCTGTTAACAAGAGTGAAAAAAAGTTCTAGAATGGTTAATGTTGACTGTTGAACATGATGAATATAACTGATGTGTACATGTGAAGACTCTTGAAATAGCAAATGTTTTTGTTGCCCATAGATTTTTCAAGGAGCTCTGGTGGTGCAACAAACTGAACTTTTGCTAATTCAAAAGTCAGTGGTTCAAAACCACTGGCCACTTCAGAGGAGGAAGATGGGGCCATAACTCCAGTAAAGATGGGCAGCCTTGGAAATCTTTCCTCTAGAGTCACTATGCATTGGGATCAATTCAGTGGCAATGGATTTTTGTTATAATTTTTTTTTAAAAATTCTTTTTTTTTTTTTTTTATTTTGTGTGCGTGTACCGTCAAATCAGATCTGACTGGTACAGGAGGATATTGCACCTCCTTCTCCGGCAGAGCGTCTGGTGGATTCGAACCGTGTTCCTCTGGGATTGCAGTGTAAAAAATTCTTTGAAGCAAGAAAGTGAGAGTCAAAGTCCCAGTTCCCACTGTACAACCTGCTTCCACTTCAGTTTAATTGGTCACTGTAAAAAGAGCAAGTATGGAGATGACCATACTTGTAAAAAGAGTAAGCATGCAGACGACCATACTTGACCTTTATCAACTTCACAAAATGGAACTGTCCCCATCAACAATATCAACAACACAAAACCAATTCCCATGAGGTTAAACATGCTTCCCCCATGCTCCTGCACTTCTTTTTACTTATCCCAATTTTACCGCTTTACTGATTCCAAAATATAACACAAGACCTCACAGAAACTGGAGAAGTGAAAAGGTTATTATCCAGGTTAGTAGCAGCATACAGTAAGGACAGCCTCTGAAATGTGATCACAGACACTTGACCCTCATGGCTTTAGGTCAGAGTCACAAAGCTCAGTCCTGCCAATTACGGCTCTTCCCTCCCCCTCAGCTGTACAACAAACTTGGGCAAAAAAAAGTCTTTTAGCTCTGGTTCAATGACACAGCAGTCGCAAGGACTGCTCTATCTCACGTCAGGTCTTTGATTCTCTGCTATAAATGCTGCAGCTGCTGCTCAGGTAGGTCCTGGTCTGACTGGTACAAGAATCTCTCACTCTGAAGAACGTGGACATTCTCATTTCTTCTTTGTTGGTGGTGAGATTTCATCAATTCTGCTGCTGGATCTGCGCAATGTAATAGTGAGACTAACCAATCCCCTGAGGGCAGACTAACAACCCTAATCGCATATTCCCACCCATGCACAAGGCAAAGTAAATGAATGGATAGGGAAGCCACTTTGAACAATAAGCCATTAAAACCACAGTCACAAAAATTGTTACAAACGTTCTCCTTAACAGGGTTGTCAGGAGGATGAACTGAAATCCTGTAAATCCTCAACACAGGACTTGGGTCTCAGGAAACTGATATTCTTACGAGTTTCATCACTGTTACCTGTGTTACAGCTGCACATTTTACTTATTTTAAGACTAAGGCGAGAAGGACAGCAAAATGACCAGCCTCATACAGAGACTGACTGAAACAGTGGGCAAGCTGCGTCAGTCATGATGGATGAGGTCGTTCCAACAGCCCTCCCACCGTAAACAAGCAGAAAGTACATGAGATACTAAACTTTAATAATAATAATAATAATAATAAATCTGCTTAAGAATATTGGCGAGCTAAGCAGGCAATGCAGGAGCTAAAATCTGGGAGGAAAAACCTAGAAGGCTAAGCCTGGCCCCTGGGTCATTATTCCCAGGGCATCTGCCAATTCTTAAGTCAGCTAGAAAAAAATCTCAGCCTCAGGGAGCCAAAAAGCAGAGTGCAAGGCTCAGCTGGTGAACCCCAGGCTGGGAGCACCAAGGGCTATAAGCAAGAAGGAACAGGCAGTGCTGACCAGCCCACAGAGGCTACAGTCCAGGTGCAACTGACCTGAGGTGATTCAGAGTTGCTAGGTCCCAAGTTACCTCTAGAAATAAAGGTCAATTGTCCATGAAGGAGGATATCATCATCCCAGGCCTCATATTACTTCTGTAATTACTTCTGTAAATTTTCCTAATCCAATCGGAGTCTCCTCTCTCCTTGGGCCAATAAAGTGTACAAACACAGACATGAGAAGGAAAATAACCATCACCTGTTGCCATCAAACTGGAAAGCCATGCATTGACCCCACAGGTCAGGGTAGTGCTACACTCCGTAAGTTTTCAGTGGCTAACTTACAAGTGGTTCACCAGGACTTTCTTCGACGTGCCTCTGGGTGAACTTGAACCTCCAACTTTCTTTTAGTAACCAACCATGTTAACCATTTATACCCCCATTTACCACCTCCATACCATAGTAAGAGTAAATGCCCCCCACCTCTAAAGTCAAAGCCTCTGCTACTGAGTCGATTCTGACCTATGCTGACCTTCCATTAGGTCATAAATCTTTATGGGAGGAGATTGCCCACCTTTCCTCTGCAGGTCACATGTTAACACACTAGAAGCTACTAATTTATGATGCACTTGCTATATCTCTCTGCTAAGAAACCCCTTTAACAGATAAGCTTTCAGATGCTAACCAAAATGTTCAAACCTATCAAATGTCTTCACGGGAAGGTCTGCCAATATACTCTTGTAGATTCTTACTGCCATCAAGTCAGTTCCACACTATGTGGCAGTCCTGCTCTGTCCTTCAAGGTCATTACGGAGCTCTGTGGGCGTAGTTCATACCAAGAAAGCTGCACATCTTCAGAGGTTCCTATCCATTAGCAGCTTCTCAGGCGAAGAGGGGCAATCAATCTCCTCCCATTAAGACTAGGAATTGACTTGACAGACTGAGTACATATGTTTGATTTCATTTCACTGAGTCACTATGAGTTGGAATCAACTCAGTGGCATGCAATAACATACCCCTGGTGATGCGATGATTAAGTAAGTACGTGGCTAGCTGCTGTGTACCATCGAGTTGGAACTGACCCACAGCTGACACATCATGCAGAAGGTTCCAGAGGCAGTGAGCTGCGCAGGAGAAGTGCAACTCCTTAGCATTAAGCCACCAGAGCACCCTCACTGCTTGTGACTAACCAAAAGGTTGTAGTTCAAAATCACCAGCCACTCCACAGGAGAAAAACTTGGTGATCAGCTCATAAAGACAGCTGGAAAACATCTCAGCCTCAGGGAGCCAAACTAAGACATTCTACGGGGAAATTTAATTTTGTCATATTGAGTCACTCAGACTCCAAACCACCTGATGACACACAACAATTACAACCTGTGTCAGTGCTAAGCGCTCACCAGGTATTAGGGAGCGCTGGTGTTATAGCCTGGAGGCGGCTTCCTGACTAAACCAAAAGTGGCGCCTTCCGGAAGTTCAAATTCACCAGCAGCTCCCAGGAGAGATGGACAAACTCCTCTCATACAATTTATAGCCTCTGAAAATCCATGGGAGGGTCAGAAATGAGCTGCTTCAGATTTGATGGTAATGAGTTTCCAGACATACTAAACTAACTTAATAAATCTAGGAACAACTGGGGAAAGGAAAAACTATTATTATTATTATTGCCACTTCACAGATGAGGACACTGAGGCACACAGCAATTCAATGAAACCCAAATTTACCACTACTAGTTGATGCAGCTAAAAGTCTGGCATTACAATTATAGATTCAGGCCCAAGCTGCAATCACTGGAAACTTCTAGGTTGTTTTTTTTTTAAAAAAAACAAATGTACTTCCCCTAACTAGTTGGCTCAACATACTCTATCCCTTCCACTTCCCTGCCTCTCCCACTCCACCCAGAATACTCAGAGCTGAACACGCTGACCTTGAACCTAAATTTGAATGACCCAGTGGCAGTCACATGTAAAGACTGAAAACAGGAACCAAGACCACACTAACTGGATATTGAAATTCCAAACCACTGACACTGTTTTTAGAATCGACCTCTGATGATGCCCTTTGACCTGGCTCCAACAGTGGCTGAGATAAGGTATGGGCCAATGGCAGAAGGCCAGGCCCCAGCAAATCCAGCCACTCGGGGCCTCTGAGCTGGAAGACACCTTCAAACGCCCAGGGTTAGCCCACTGCTTTTCTCCCAAGAGCGCCTCTTGTACCACACCTCAGAACTCCCTCTTTTGAAAGACGTTATCTCTCGTTAATGGACACATCTGTGTCTCCTGACTGTGAGTAGGTGCCCTCAGGAGTAAACAAAAGGGATATGGCCCAGGAGCCTGACTGGCTTCAACAGTAGCTCAATGAAGGCAAAGAGCTTTTTGAGTTCTAAAGAGTCCTTCACAAGGCACGGTTCCTAGGCTGGTGGCTGGGACAGGCCAGTGGCCCAGGGCTGGGGCACTATCCAGATGACAAACAAGGCTGGTCCTGCAGCCAACAATGCACAGCAGTAGAGTTTGAAAAGGAGATCAATTAAAGGGTTGGGCGGGTAGAGGGTCCGTGAAAAAGAGGAAGCCCAGTGGGTTCAAAGATGGTGCGGGGCCTGACAGTTCTTCACTCTGTCGTATATGGAGTTGGTTTCAATCAATGGAACTAACTTGATGGCAACTAACAACAAAAAAAAACAGGATAATGGAGCTAGATGGGGTGGTCCTGTCTGGGGATTTAAAAAAACCAGATAAACTGGGAAAGACCTCTATGTGTAGGGTGAATGAGATCTGCGGCTCCCCCTACTCATCTCTGCAGGTAAGGACTTCCCGAAGGAGTTCTCCCGCAGGAACCAGGCTGCCGGTCCTCACAATCAGACTCTGTATCCGGAGGCACAGATCCGGGTAGTCTGATCCCATGAGCTGCTTGAGGGCACCCTCATCCAGCAAGCTCTCTTCTACACAGGCCTGAGTACAATAGAAACGGTAACAGAAGCTCTTAGTCTCTACCCCGAAAACTGCAAACCACAGGGTTTTCAGTAGTGAGTATTTAGAATCTGACTGCCCCATCCTTTCTTCCCCGCCTTCATCTGCAAGCTCTGCTGAAATCTTTCCTCCGGGGATGATCCTGCTGACATCTGAAAGCTCCTACCTAAAGCATAAAGAGCTCTAGTGACATAACGTGCAACATGTCAGGTTGCTAACCGAGAGGTGAGCAGTTCTAATCCAAGCACGCAAACTGCTCCAGGAGAGTAAGATGGGCTATCTCCCCCTACACACACACTTCCAGCTTCAGAACAGAGGAGAGCTGCTCTGCTTCAGAACTGATAACAGTCGGTTGGCGTGGGTTGGCTTGGCTTGGGTTTGCTCACAGTACAGTTAACTGCTCTTCTGCGAAACAAAAAGTTGATTTTCTAATCTCCCTAGCCACTCTGAAGGAGAAAACCCCAGTTGTGATCTGCTTTTGTAAAGATTTCAGCTCAGAAATCACATAAGACAAGTCTACATTGCATCTCAGCATCAAGAAAACAAAAATCCGCACCATCGGACCAATAGGCAACATCATGATAGATGGAGAAAACATTGAATCTGTCAACAAATTCATCTTGCTTGAATCTACACTCAGTAGCCTTGGGACTAGCAGTCAGGAGATCAGCAGATGTATCCTATTGGGAAAGTGATGTCAGGGACCGCTCCAAAGTCCCAAAGAGCAACGTGTGCCTGATTCAAGCCACGGTGTTTTCAATCGCCTGCTATGCACCTGAGAGCTGGGCAATGAAAAAGGACGACAGAAAAAGAACGGATGCCTTTGAGCTGTGGTGTTGACTAAGTGATGAACAGACAGACAAAATGGCAAACAGGTGTGTCTTAGAGAAAGTACAGCCCGAGTGCTCCTCAGAGGCAAGGAGGGCAAAGCTTCACCTCACGTATTTCAGGCATGTTGTTAGGAGGGGCTATTCTTTAGAATCATCATCATGCTTGGAAAGGTGGAGGGGCAGGAAAAGAGAAGATGACTCTCAAGGAGATGGAGTGGCCCAGTGATTGCGGCAATGGGCTCAAGTGTGTCAGAGATGGTGAGAATGGCACAGGATAGGGTAGGATTCATGTCTGTTGTTCATAGGGGTCGATAAGAGTTGTACTCCACTCAACCGACACCTACCACCACCACCACTTGGATCCTCTAGGGGCTGAAATTAACTTTACAGCATACAACAGCAGGTTTCCAACATTAACACACAGGCCATCAAAGTTCAACAGATTGCAGGCAGGTGGTGGAACTTCCGGGTAGGGACTATTATCATCTATTTTATGACTCCCAGCTGGGACAGGGAGCTAGGCTTTAGACTCAGGTGTCTCTCAATATCCAGCTCCCAGAGAAGCCGATAAGATAAAGGAAGGGCGGGGCCTGGAATTGGGGAGGCTTGTACTCTGGACCCAGCACCTCTGTAAACCGCCTCCCCCAACCTTGCCCAGCCTGTCTCCTTTCACAAAACAAGAAATGCCTTTATTCTTCTTGCTCATAGCAGCCACCAGGGCTGTGATAAATGAGATAAAGCCTAGCGTTGGAACTTCGGACTTGTGGACAGCTCAGAGGGGTCTGTGAAAGACCACATCTTTAAGCTTCTGCCTTGAGTTCAAAGGAAAGGTATGACCCTCCTAAACCACTAGGTGATGACAGCCCAAGGCCCCTTAGAAATTGACCTCATCTAACTGCCCTCCCTTTTTCACTGATGAGGCCTCAGGCCAGAGAAGCAGCCAAGCAGCCAGGAGAGGGCGCTGTGGTAGCTCAAAGGCGAGCTCACCCTGTGAGTCATTCCTGCCGAGGGACTCCAGGGGCCCTGCACATGTCCTCTGTCCTCTAATCACATTAATCCTCTACATCACCAGGGGCTTCTGCCTCCATAACCTCTGGCCTCTGACCATGCCTTGTGCTCTGGACTCTGCGAATCAAAACCAAGCTCACTGCCACTGAGTTGATAACAACTCACAGGGATTTCCTTTGGGTTTCTGAAACAAACCTTTTTTATTTATTAGCATTAGTGAGGGTTCACAAAGCAAATTAACTTTTCATTCAACCATTCATATACATTTTGTTTTGTAACATTAATTTCAATACTCACCGTAATCACACCCTTACCATTTCCTTCCTAAAATACTGATTTCCACTAGTCTTGTTATACCATTCTGCCTTTTTCTTTAGTGACATTGTGTTGATCATCCCCTTAATGGATACTGCTTTTCTCTTAACAAAAGCTTTAAATCTTTAGGGGATCGCATAGATGGATCTGAACCCCGAATCTTTCAGCTTGTAGCACAAGCAACACGTAAGGTATGAAGCCAGTGGACCTATTCACAAGAGGCACGGAGCGAAATTGCACTCTGCGGAGTCAAACCACCTGGGCTCTCAATTCCCCCTCCATCACTTCATTGCATTATCTCAGGCTAAATGAACCTCCCTGGACGTATTTCCTTAACTATAAATTGAAAATAATCAGACTGGTGTCCTGGATGCTCCCAGGACCTCGTGAATGAACAGAGATAACCCCCTGGGCTCATAACTGATATTTAAAACGATCCACAAGAACAAGAGATAAGCACAACAAGGTGGTCTCTCTAAACGTATGTGGGAATGTGGGTTTGGTGGGGGTAGGGGGAGGCCCATACATGATATGCAGAATCTGTTTCTATTTGGCATTCTGGATTCTCAGGCCCTGCATAGCCAAGCCCCCAGGGGATCCAGGGAGTGGCAGACTTGCCCCGGGCCATGTCCACTGCATAACCAAGTCGTCCAGACCTCCCCGACGACCCCTACCTCCAGGTCAGCGCTGGCCTGGCTCAGTGGCGTCGGCGAGCAGGCCTTGTGCTCCACCAGGCAGATGTGGCAGATGCACTCGCTGTGCTCTGGGCAGAAGAAGTCCCGCAGGCGGTTGTGCTGGGGGCACTTGCGGCGCAGCAGGTCGCGGATGGGCGGCTGCAGCGGGTGGTCCCGGAAGATCGGGCTGTCGAGGTGCGGCCGCAGGTGCTCCTGGCAGAAGGAGGCCATGCACACCAGGCACGTCTTGGCGGCCGTCTCCTTGAGGCAGTGATCGCAGGCCACCTGCCCGGCGGACACGAGGGCCTCAGCGCGGGTGGGCAGCGTGCAGCCGTCGGCGGCCGCCCGGGCCAGCTCAGTGTGCAGGAACTGCTCGACCACCGCGCACAGCACAGTGTTCTTCTGCAACTGCGGCCGCGTCTGGTAGACGGCGCGGCACTGCGGGCACCGGTAAGGAGCGCCCTGCACCGCCCACGTCTCGTCCAGGCACAGCGAGCAGAAATTATGGCCACATGGCGTGGTCACCGGCACTTTGAAGGGTTCCAAGCAGATAGCGCACGACAGCTCTTCGGCCAGCGGTTTCAGCTCCGCCATGGCAAGCCGGGGAAATGGGACAGGACGCCCTCAATCTGCGACGGCAGCGCTTCACCGTCGGCCGAGACAGAAGAAACGAAAGTGATACAGAGGCAGAGACTCAGGAAGTCACATGGGGTCGCGGGGGCGGGGTCAGTGGGGCGGTGGGTGTGGCCGAGGAGCGATGTGCGGAGCCTAGAGGGGAGGTGGGCGTGGCCGAGGGGGCGATAGGAGAACCTCAATAGCATGTGGGCGTGGCCTATGGCCGGTGAGCGTGACCTTAGAGCAGTGGTCGGGCATCGATGGCCTGTGGACCCGGCCTAAGGGAGGTGGGCGGGGCGAGAGTGGGGGGAGGGTGGGGGGCCGAGTCCCCCACTAGCTGCCCTGGGGGAGCTCATCGCTCATCGCCATGGTGGTTTCCAAGGCTGCTGAGTAGGGGTTTCTTAGCATCTTCAGGCGAGGTCCAATTGCACTTGAGATGAACGTTTACAGAGCACATTAGGTGTCCTCTCAATTTGTTCTTGTTTGCTATCAAGTAGAAACACAGCTGACCCTCCAGTGGGGTTTTCACAGGCAGGTAAATCGCGCAGAAAAAGATTGCCCATCTGTCTCCCGCAGAGTAGCTGGTGGCCTCGAACCGCGTGGCTTTGGCATTGCAATGCAACTTTACCACTGCAGGTCACCAGAGCCCACTTCCTTTTGATAGATTGTACATAGTGTCCCATGACACTGGTTGCGTCCCACCGTTTGTCAGCACTCTTCTTTTGGCCGCCCTGTGTTCCCAGTTTTTCACCATCCCTTGCAGCCTTCCCATCTTTGCTCCCCGCCCCCAAGATTCTTTTGACCTCAGCTATTGGTTGTTCAAGGTACACCTTCTTCTCGCGCGATACTGTTGTTTACTTTGTGAGCCTGTCGTCTGGCTGAAAAGTGGTGTCTGGAATCGCATCAGTTTCAAGTCTAAAGGGTGTCTTGGAGCCGGAGTTCCCGCCATCTGTAGCAGAGCATTAAATCTGGACTTTCTTGGTCAGACCTTTTATCCTCTACAGTTTTCTCCCAGACTGTCCAGGACCCTCTGTTGTGGTTGTTGGCAATGCTATTCTGGCACTAACTGACTGATTTCTTCTGAGCTGTGTGGTTCATGTGGTCCAAGAGTTCTTTGGATTAGCTGCTCCTTGAGTCTTTGGTTTTCTTCACTCTTTTTTTTTTTCTGTTTAGCCAATATATCAGTAGATGTGTCTGAGATGGCTTCTCGAAAACTTAACAGTCTGGACACTACCTACCAAGAAAGGACATAGATAATTATCTTTACGGACTATGCTGCTCCAGTTGACATAGATATTTACCAAGTGTGCTTCAAGCCTACAAACTTGGTCACTAGAGGAGCTTAGTTATATCAGCAAAGCTTCCATAACTGTGCCATTCACGTTATCTACTACCAACACTAATATAAATTAAGCACCAACAATTGTTGTTAGGAGCCGTTGAAAAACTGTAACCGTGTGTGTAGAAATAGCCTCAATCAAACCTTTATCTGCAAATGAATGTGCTTCCTTCCCCTCCCCCAACTGCTTTAGCATACCATCTACGCATATAGCTATTTGTACAATATTATTTGTTAAATCTATTGCAGAATTGTCAGAGTAAAGATCAACGTTTCCCTTTATTCTCACATTCCTGACTTGTTTTCCTTTGATCATGTTGTGCTCACTTTCCCATTTTGTGTGTTGCCTCTCCCTTGACTGTATTTAACATGTTTTCTATTTCTTAAAAAACTAAAAAAATAGTTGTCTATCTAAGAATTTATCCTCTCTTTCTCTCTCACCCCTGTTAAATATAAAAGAAACATTTCTTCTGTGTATAAACCTTTCCTTTATTTCTTATTATTTTAGTCGGTTTGTCCTTTCGTGGTTGATTTACTTCACTCAGCACAGTGTCCTCGAAATTCATTTATGTTGTGAGATGTTTTGTGGATTCATCATTATTCTTTATCATCAGTTAGGATCCCATTGTGTATATGCACCACTGTTTGTTTATCCATCCTTCTATTGAAGGGAACTTACACTGTTTCCTTCTTTTTGCTATTGTGAATTATGCTACAGTGTACATGGCTGTGCATTTTCTCTTAGGGTATATACCTAAGTGTGGGATTACTGGGTCATAAAGTATTTCTGTTTCTGTGTTTCCACTTTCCATATCATTTTCCAAAGTGCTGGTACCTCTTTAGATTCCCACCAGCAAGAGTTCTAATCTCTTCACAACCTCACCAACATTTGTTATCTTATTTATTCCTGTCATTATTGTCATTATTAATTAATAGCTCATTGAAATTTTTCTTTCTATAGCTTCTGAGGCTGGAAGAAAAGACCTTGAAACCTGTTCTAGAATGCAGAATAGTGAAAGGAAGAAGTAATGAAGTAAAAGAGCTAAACAGAATATTTTGAAGGGCAGCTTGAGAAGAGAAGGTATTATAATGAAATGTGAAATATCTGGAGTTAGAAAGTCCAGAAGAGAAGAAAGGTTGAAGAAAGGTTGGCACTTATCAAGCTGAAAATCTAAAGAAATAGCAATATTGAAGGATTCTGCAGGCAAGATAATCAACAATGCAGAAGTCAACAAAATAAGATGGAAGGAATGCACAGAGTCACTGTACTGAAAAGGACTGTTGAGTGCCCAACATTTCAGAAGGAAGCATATGATCAAGAGCCAGGGGTACTCAAGGGGGAAGTCCAAGTTGCTCTTTTCACTAGAGGCACTGGGGAAAAGCAAGACTTTAGACATTGGTAGAATACCAATTGACATTTCAGGAACTGGCAGAGCACCAATTGGAATGTCTCAACAAACAGGCAGATGCAATCCTGGAAGCACTTCCATCTATGCTCTGAAATTGCAAGACTGCTGCTTGACCGAGTGACTGGAAGACAGCCATATCTGGATTCATTTTAAGAAAGGTGATCTAATAAAATAAAGAAATTACTGAATCATTTTGTTAATAATACACAAAAGTAAAATTTTGCAAAGTGTAATTCAAAATTTATTGCAGCAGTACATCAACAAGAAGCTTCCAGACATTCAAGACAGATTTAGAAGAGGGTGTGGAACAAGGAATATCATTGTTGATGTAATTAATATCAGAAGGATGTGGGCTGAGAGCAGCAAATATCAGAAAGATGTTTCCCTGTATTTTATTGACTATGCAAAGACATTTGACTGTGTGGATAAATTAACAAAGTATAGATAACATTGCAAAGAAGAGGAGTTCCAGGATACAAAACTGTGTTCATGAGGAACTTGTGTATAGACAAGACACACACAGTTCCTTGGTTAAAAATCAGGAAAGAGATTGTATCAGGGTTCTATCCTTTCGTCATACTTATTAAATCTGAATGCTTAGCTAATAATCCAAAAAGCTGGAGTATGTGAAGAAGAATTTGGTATCAGAATTAGAGGAAGACTCATCAATAGTCTGTGATATACACATGACACCACTTTGACTTCTGAAAGCCAAGAGCACTTGATGCACTTATGTCATCCATGTGCAGAGGCCATCCTACTCTCTGTACGTTCCAATTTTAGTATATGTGCTGCCGAAGTGGGCACTTGATGCATTCATTTATGTTGCTGGTCCAAGACCTCAGCCTTTGGATTATACCTCAACATAAAACAAAAATCCTCCCAACTAGATGAATAAGAAGCATAATGAAAAACAGAAAAGAGATTGAAGTTGTCATGGATATTGTTTTACGAGGATCCACAAAGCCCAAAGAAGCAGCAGTAAAGAAACCAAATGCGCCAATCTGTGGCAAAAGACTTATTTTCAAGTATTAAAAATAAAAAATGTTGCTTTGAAGATTAAGATATCCCTGACTCAAGCCGTAGTATTTTCAGTTGTCTCCTGTCTAAGTGAAAACTGGTGCTTTGGAGCAAAAGCTCAGGCTGGACTTGCCTGATACTGAGCCAACTTAAATTCAAATTGACATCTCAAAAAACGTCCACACTTGTCTCTTCTGTCTAATCCTAGACATTTTCATCACCCAGAAAGAAACTCTGTACTCGATAGCAGTAATTCCCCACTTGCCCATCTTCCCTATCCTTGCTTTTGTTGTTGTTAGGTGTCATCAAGTCAATTACAACTCATAGCAACACTATAAACAACAGATCTGAACCTGCCCTGTTCTGCCCCGTCCTGCCCCATCATCATCCCCTCTGGTCTGAGAGGCCCAAGTGCATTGTTACAGTCACTGTGTCGATCCAGCCTGTCTAGGGTCTTCCTCTCTTTCGTTAACCCTCCATCTTTTCCAGCATCAATGATGTCCTTTTCCAAATTCTAACCCCCCTGACTTCATACCCAAAGTATGTAAGGTTCCCCATCTTTTAATGCGCTTCCTCCAAGACAGACTTGTCTGCTCTTTTGGCAGTCCATGGAGTATTCGGTACTCTCCAACACCACAGCTCAAAACCACCAATTCTGTCCTTCCTGTCAATCACTAATAAACTTTCAAATTCTATGAATTTGCCTATTGTCGGCATTTCATCCAAATGAGATCATAAAATATGCGATTTTTTGCATCTGATTTCTTTCACTTAGCACACTGTTTTCAAGGTTCATCCATGTGTAGTGTCTATCAGTACTATTTCTGAGAAAATTCCTCATTTTCTCAGAGATACTCACCTGCTCTCATTTCCATCCAGTCAGAGTCAGCTCATAGCTGACCTCCAGTGAGTTTTCAGAGGCTGTAAATTCCATGGGAGGAGATTGCTTGTCTTTTTTCCCAAGGAAGGAGGTTCTGGTAGATTTGAACCAGCCACATTTAGGTTAGCAGCATAACTCCCTAGGGCTAGGTGCTCTGGAGTCAGAACCATCTCAATAGCAACTATATAAATTCAAAATAAAACCCTGCCCAATCCTGCCCACAATCTCGGCGATGTGTAAACCCACCATGACAGTCACTCTGTCAATCCATCTCATCAAGTCCATCTCCTCTACACTGACTCATCAGTCCATCTCCTCTACACTGACTCATCAGTCCATCTCCTCCACACTGACCCTCCTTTCTTTCAGGCATGATGGCTCTTTTCCAGGGACCAGTTCCTCCTGATAGCATTCCCAAAGTATGTGAGATAAATCTCACCATCCTTGATGCTAAAAAAGCACTCTGGATTCACTTCTTCCAAGACAGATGTGTTGTATTAGGGTTTTTGTTTTGTTTTTTTGGTGGTTTTGGTATTGGTGGGTTTTTTTGTAGTCCTTGATAGATGCATCATTTTTCACCAACATCACTATTCAAAGGCATCAATTTTTACTCAGTCTTCTTATTCATTGTTCCACTTTCACATCCATAGGGAGCAACTGAAAACACCGTAGCTTGGGTCAGATGCACCTTAGTTTATACATTGACATCCTGGCTCTTTGACACTTTAAAGAGATCCTCGGCTGAAATATTAGTCATGGGATAATTCTGTGTGTATGTAATATTTTGAGGAACCTCCAAAATGTTCTCAAAAGTGGATTTCACAAAATGTCATTTCTGAAGTACAAGCCATCACACCTGGCCACCCTACCTGCTACCTTCGACCCAATAAAATTCGACATATCTCCGGAGGCCTGGTCGCCATGAATGGGTTCCAACTCAACAGCAAAGAGAGAGAATGACAACTGGTGTTGAGTGGAGCCTGGTAATATAGTTAGTAGGTTTGTTGAGCTTTGACAGTTTAAATACTCCTTGGGGGAAAAGATGCACAGTCTCCTCCCACTAAGATTTACTGCCTAGAAAACCCAATGGAGGGGCACCATGAGTCAGAATCAACACGATGACTTTGTGTAAGGATGTTGAGAGTCTTTTCATGTGCGCTGTTGTGCATTTGACAGTCTTCTTTGGAATGGTGTCTATCCAAATCTCATACCTATTTAAAAAAATGAGTTATTGTTAAAATGTAAGAGTTCATTATATATTCTGAATACTAGACAGTATCAGTAATTATTTGTAAATAGTTTTTTCCTATTAATTTTCTAGGATGTATTTTGATTTACTTAATAATGTCTTTTGAGGCACCAAAGTCGATTTTGCTGTTGGGTGAAGTTCAATTTACTGTTTTGCTTTGATCGCTTGGGCTCTTGGCTCTTATGTAAGAAAACGATGCCTAATTAAAGATCATAAAGACTTAACACCCTTTATGTTCTCAAAGTTTTCACTCTTACATTTAGGTGTTTGATCCATTTTCCTTTTTTTAATTTTATTATTATTTTTGTGTCTGTGTACCGTCAAATCGGATCTGACTGGTACAGGAGGAGATTGTCCCTCCTTTCCCGGCAGAGCATCTGGTGGATTCTGGTGGATTCAAACCATGTGCCTCTAGGATTGCAGTGCAGCTTCTTGCCACTAGGCCACCAGAGCTCCCCTGATCCATTTTCAATTAGGTTTTTTGTATGATATGAGATAGGCTCCAACTTCATCCATTTGCATTCAGTACCATTAAGACACAAAGGAGACCAGATGCTCTGCTGGAGAATGAGGGGCAATCTCCTCCTGTACCAGTCAGATTCAATTTGACGGTACACACACAAAGAATAATAAATTTAAAAAAAAAAAAGACACAAAGGGGAAGCAGAGAAAAGAAAGAGATGTGAAGATAAACTTAGCTTTTAAGATCTTTAGTTTTGACCTTGAGCAGCCTAATTATGGTATGCCTAGATGGCACCTTTTCTGTGTTCATTCTATTTGGAGTTTACTAAGCTTTATGCACACACTGACACATTTATATTTATTCACCTGTTGTAGTCGAGTCAGCTACAACTCAAAGGTGACCTTCCAGCAGGGATACTGTTTGTCTTTCAACCTTGGAGCAACACCAGAGAAATACAGCCTCGCTCTCGCCCTCGCCCTCACCCTCGCCCTCGCCCTCACCCTCGCTCTCATTCTTTCCAAACTTGTTTCTCTTGTTCTGGATTCCATTCTATATTGGTGTCCTCAGGCCTAGACCATTTGGGTAATCCAGCAAGCTCTTCCTCCTAAACCATTTATGCATTTTATCACTCCATATTTAATCTTTGTCTTTTGTCAATTTTCTACTTGTGCGATCAATCTTTTTTTGTGGAGGCCCTGTAGGATTCCATAAACTTTTGTTATGAGACCTTTGTCTGAAATGGTATTGCCAAATGTTTTTTTCTAACCTGGGAGGGACTGGAAAGTAATATGCTAAGTGAACTAACTCAGTCCCATAAGGACAAGTATTACATAAGACCGTTATTGTAGAAGTCAAAAGATAACTAATAAAATGTGTATGAGGATCCAAGAGGGGAAGTGGGAGAGCAGAGGGGTGAGGATGGACAGGGGGATAATCACAGTGTCACACAATTTGATGGGTAGAGGGAGAGGTGCGTAAAGGAAATGGGAAAGACCCAGTGTGAAAAACAATGTATATGAACTTTGTAAGTAAACCAGTATAAAATAAACATTCATATTGGTATTTTAAGGGTTGAAGCTCTACATCAAGAAGACAAAGATTAGGCCACTGGGCCTATTGGTAGCACCATGATGGATGGAGAAGAGGTTGAGGTTGTTAACAGTTATAGATTGTTCGGCTCCACAATCAACATTCTTGGCACCAGCAGTCAGGAAATCAAAAGACTAATTGCATTAGATAATCTGCTGTTAGGGACATTTCCAGAGTACTGAGAAGCAATGATGTTAGTCTAGAGGCTAAGGTGCACCTGATCCAGGGCATGGTCTTCGCAGTTACTTACTATGCATCTGAGAGCTGGATAATGACTAAGGGTGACAGAATTGATGCTTTTGAGTTGTGGTGCTGGAGAAGAGTCTCTTGAACATACCATAGACTACCAAGAAAACAAATAGGTCTGTCTTGGAGAGGGAGAAACCAAGGTTCTCCTTGGAGGCCAGGATTTGGAAGCTCTGTCTCACATACTTTGGGCACATGGCCAGGAGGAACCCATTCTTGGAGAAGGACACCATGCTCAGAAGGGTGGAGGGACCGCGCAGCAGAGGAAGACCCTGGATTAGATGGATTGACACAGTAACTGGGGCAATGGAGGTGGATGTGTCAGAGTCAGTGAAACTGGCTCAGGACAGGGCAAGCTTCAGAGCTGTTGTACACAGGGTCACTAAGAGTTGCAGGTGACTCAACGGCACTTAACAATAACATCATCAGTATTGCCAGTATGTTTTCTTTTAATTTTGCTGGAAAGTGTTTTTTTAATTCTAGCTCATTTCCTCCACCCGCCCCATGTCAGATGGGTAAAGTGCCCATATTGTAACAAGGTTTAAAGTGTGGCACATGTCATAAAAAGCCCCAATCATCGTGCTTATGAACCGGAAAAGGATCTTTTAGCTCAATTTTTTATCATATTTTTTATTAATTTTAATGAAAATTTACAGACTTTGGATTTTCATTCATTCATTGTTGCACTTTTCTACCTGCCCACCCCTCCCTCACCCCAATTCGCTCTTTGAAAAGTAAAAGAAAGATTCTTTCATTGTTAAACAATCCCCCCCCCCCCAGGTCCACTCCACTATGCTGCCTTCGCTATGGACTCCCGTCATGACAGTAATACCCAAACACATATTCCTTTTAAATAGTTCTTTCCCACATCTGTTTCAATACAGTATACATCATTTATCCCATCTTTCTCAGTCTCCCCCCAACCCCAATGTCAGTCCTGTTTTACAACAGTGGCATTATACAGTATTTGTCCTTTTAGTGTAATTCTTTTTTTTTTAATTTTTTTATTATTATTTGTGTGTGTGTGTGTGTGTGTGTGTGTGTGTGTGTGTGTGTGTGTGTACCGTCAAATCAGAGCTGACTGGTACAGGAGGAGATTATTCCTACTTCTCCAGCAGAGCATCTGGTGGATTTGAACCGTACACCTCTGGGATTGCAGTACACCTTCTTGCCACTAGGCCACCAGAGCTCGCCACTAGCTCAATTCTTAATGGCAGAGTTTCACTTTTGTTTTCCCTTCTCCCTTTTCCAGCCAGATTAGCCTGAAGGGAGGAGCCTGCACACTCGGCCACACCCTACAGCCCCGTGATTGCCTGACTGTGGAGGCCTGGAGATCAAGATTGCTGTTGGCGGTGGGTTTCATCCCTTGATGCTTCTCATTCTTCATACATTCATAGAAGTCCTTTTGGAACACAAATATATCCCTTATTTTCTTTCTTCTCTAATCTTCTGTCTCCTTGGATAACTGAGCAGAGAAACATCCATGAAGGCCACAGTCAGCCACACTTGGCTTCTTTCAGGTTGGAATTCCATCAGGACCCAAGCAGTTGAGTCTCGCCCTGCACCTCCCCACTGGCTTTCCACTTCTTGTTGCCACCTGGTTCTACTTGTCTTCCTTGGTGACATTCCTAGTAATACCAAATCCCTTTCTTTTCAAAAAAGTCTACAGAATTATGAAAATGTAGCATACACCTGGTCAAGCACTTGCAAAGGAGGTAAAAGGCTCCTCCCACCAGTGCATGTAAAGTGACCACTGTGACGATTCATGCATGTTCAGCAGCAGACTTTTTTTGGGGGAAAAAAACAGAACAAAAAACCACAAATAGGAAATATATTCTAAAGAAGTATTACATGTTAAAGCTGCTTTTTCATGGAATACCCTGTTTCTTCCCTGGAGTCTTCCACTGCAGGAGAGATGGTGGGGCACACTCGTTATGGTTGTAGACTCTGGAGCAGACATCTGTGATGGAATCTAGTTCCTTCATTTCCTAGCTGCGTGATCCTGGCCAAGGAACTTCATTGGACAAGGCAGGTACCGTTTTCTGTCTCCATTTTACAGGAGAGAAAACTGAGACACAAAATTGATTGTTAATGAATTAAGACATGTGGTTCCTGATTTACTTAATGTTCAGGTAATGATGACTCAAACTTGTGACTGTGCTTTTCCGGTATGTTTTATTAGAAATATAGTGCACCCCAGAGGGCTGATGTTACCATATCTGTAAATTGATATGTAATGTTTCCAATCCCCCAAAACAAACACAAATCAGATTCATAAAGATATCTATACTAAAAGACAGTGAGAGTGAAAAAAAATTGTATATGGAGTATTCAACTCGAATCAGAACTCACTTAGGGTGGAGATGTTGAATGGAACCCCATTGTACTTCGGGGACTAAGAGCACATATGAAGGGCACATAGCATTTCCAGCCTGGAAAGCTTCCACTTGATGATCATCTCACCTGCAGTGGTGGCCCTTGGTCTGGAGTCAGTATGGCACCAGTGGTTCTCCTAGGCCATGACTAGACTATCCCAACATGGTAGGTGTCAAGGGGACTGCTTGGAGCACAGTAGACCCGCTCCCTATCCCTACACGAATTGCAGGCTCATGAAACACTGACATTCAGGTGGATTACAGTCCCTGTGTGCCAAGATTTCAATCTTCCCAGAATTGTGGTGTTAGTGAAGAATACTGAATATCTCAAAGGCTGTCAAGAGAACAAAACAAATGTATCTTGGAAGAAGGGCAGCCAACGTGTTCCTTAGGGGGAAGGATGGTGAGACGCTGTGTCAAATACTGCAGGCATGTTAACAGGTGGGAGGAGGAAACAGGCGTCTTAGAAAAGCAGGGGTCAGTGAAGGGGAGGAAGAACTTCAATTCTATTGACACAGTGACTGCCACCATGGGCTTAAGCACAAAGGAGACTGTGGATGGAGCAGGAGTGGCTTCAATCTGTTGTACATCAGGTGGCTATGAGGTAGAGTCAACTCAGTGGCACCTAGCAACAACAACAATATCAGTACTGAGGCAGCCAAAACCCAATCACTTCTGACTGCTAACCACATTATGTGTCCTACAAATGTCATTTAGTATGTGTGACCTGACCTGGGAAGCAGTTATTACAGGAGTCAAATAAATTGTGACTCTTGGCTCAAATAAAACCTTCAACTCAGGGAAGCCCAGAGCAGAGCAGCTGGGTAGGCTGGCTGCCAGCTTCCTTTTTTCTTTACAGTGAAGTCGACGCTTGCATTTGCCAAGGTAGTCCCCAAGAAAACACTTCACCAAGACCAGATGTAGTCAAACAGAAGCAATTGAATTATGCTTCATTTATGTGACTCTCATTTAGTTGCCTTTTCTCTTAGCTCAGTGCTTCTTCGACTTCACTGAGCACCAAGTCCCATTGAGAGTCTGTTAAAATGCAGATTCTGATTCAGCATTTCCAAACAGGCTCCCAGTTCCTGGCGAAGTGAACACAGAACTACTAAAAGGGCTAATAAATCTATCTCGGAAGACATGCAACCAGGGGCCCCTTAACAAGAGGTGAGACTTCATCTCATGTGCTTTGGGCACGTTATCAGGAGGGAACAGTCCCTGGAGAAGTGTTTGTTCTTTTGGCTGTCCGTGGTGTTCACTTTTTAACACCACAATTCAAATTCTTCTTTTGGCTTCCTTCTTCACCATCCAGCTTTCACACGCATGTGCAGCAGGGGGAAAGCAGCACACCTTCATCCTTGGCATACTTCCGCTTTAGCATTTTAAAGAGGTCTTTGACAGAAGAGTTTTGGTGAGCTCTGGTGCCCTAGTGGCAGGAAACTGCACTGCGATCCCAGAGGTGCCTGGTTCAAATCCACCAGATGCTCTGCTGAAGAAGGAGGAACAATCACCTCCTGTACCAGTCAGATCTAATTTGATGGTACACACATAAAAAAAAAATTCCCAGTGCAACAACTCATTTGATTTCATGACTGCTGCTACCATGGCTGTTGATTATAGATCCAAGGAAAAATGAAATCAGTGACAACTTCTATTGCTTACTGATTCAGTTGGACTCATGGTGGTTCTTGTTAACCTGGACTCTGATTTTGTCAGAGTCAGGTATTGATTGCCAGATGCACCAGCTTTCTCCTGAGGAGTTGCTGGGGGGCTCAATGTTTTTTTATCAGTTGCTGAACACTTTACTAATGTGCCACCAGGGGCTCTTTGGCTTTGTTACCACCATCCAAATAAATAGCACAACCTAGCCAAAATCCTGTAAGCGGTGCCCGCTCATTGAACATGGACAGTGGCATTACTGCAAAGCCAGCAAAATGACGAAGTAAACTGCTGGCAGAGGGTGACAGTCAATTGCCAAGCTCCTTGTCTCCCATTTGCACTGTTTGGGTTTCATTGTGCTTATTTTCCCATGATTCCTCACTGCCTCATCTGTGGATGGCATGTATCTTCTTAACTTAAAATGAGAAAGCAGCATGTTTTGTTGTTTGAATGTCACATCTCTGGAGATGGGGATCATGTGTGGTAAGTGGCTGAGGAGAAAGGCTATATCCTGCTCAGCCATCAGGACAAGGTACAATAGTTTGGAGATAATGAATGGATGTGGAGTCAAGAAATTAAACAAGGTACTACACTGGGTAAATCTCCTGCAAAAGACCTCTTTTCAAGATTTTGAAGTGACAATGTCACGTACAGTACTAAGGTGCATTTGACCTGAGATGTATTTTCAGTTGCCTCATGTTGTTGTTTTTATGTGCCGTAGAGTTGCCTGTGACTCATAGTGAACCTATGCATAATAGCTCTGTAGTCTTCAAGATGGATTGAAGCGCAATATCAAGAAGACAAAGATTCTCACCACTGGGCTAATCAGCAGCATCATGATAGATGGAGAAGAGTTGAGGTTAACAGCCTGCTTGGCTCCACAATCAACACTCTTGGCCCCAGCAGTCAGGAAATCAAAAGATGAGTTACACTGGGTATGTCAGCTATCAGAGTGCAAAAGAGCAACAAGGTGTACCCAATCCAGGCCATGGTCTTTGCAATTACTTGCTATGCATCAGAGAGCTGGACAATGACTAATGATGACAGAAGAAGAATTGCCTTTGAGTTGTGGTACTGGAAAAGAGTCTTGAACAAACATGGGCCACCAAGGAAACAAATAGGTCTGTCTTGGAGAGGGTGAAATCAAGTTTCTCCTTGGAGGCTAGGATTTTGAAACTCAGTTTCACATACTTTGGGCACATGGCCAGGAGGGATCAGTCCGTGGAGAAGGACATCATGTTTGGAAGGGTGGAGGGCCAGCGCAAGAGAGAAAGACCCTGGATGAGATGGATTGATGCAATAACTGGGGCAATGGGCACAGGTGTGTCAGAGTCAGTGAGACTGGGCTCAGGACAGGGGAAGCTTCAGAGCTGTTGTACACAGGGTCACTGTGAGCTGCAAATGACTTAACAGCACATAACAACTATTGTGCATAGCATTTTCCAAGGCCTGTTATTTCAGAAGTGGATGGCCAATCCTTCTCCCTAGTCTGCCTTAATTTAGATGTTCAACTCAGAGTACTATCTGGCAGACAAATGTTTTACCCAGAAGTGTTGGTTCCCCACCTCCCCACCCCCACTTTGGCATCTACGATTTTGTTCTGCCCTTGTCATGCTCTGCCAGCATCCACTTCCTCCAGCATCTACTCCAGCCCCTTTGGGCCCTAATCCTGCCTGGTCAGCACTTCCCTCCTCCCTCCCCACAGCCAACCCTAGGTATGGTGGCTCAGGGTAACAGACACTTCTGTGATATTGGTCTGTCCTCCTGTCACTGCTCCACTCTGTCTTGAGGCAGGATAACATAACATTCCAAAGACCTGCTACCTTTTCATTACAGTGCTGCCTCAGAATAGTAAATATATTAAGGCCTTCTAGAAGATCCAATAAAACTGGGTTTTTAGTAAATGTAGCCATAATATTCCTTAAAAGTAAGGCTTGCAAAATTAGTATCTCATGTACTCTGGACATAGAAAGGACCAGTCCTTCATGAAGTGACATGATGATTGGTAGAGGGTCAGTGAAAAAGAGGAAGACTCTCAATAGGATGAATTGGCAAAGTGGTTGCAAAAATGAGGCTCAAACTCAGCAATATTTGTAAATATAAAGCGTTATTACAGGGTTACTGTCAGAATTACTTTGACACTGTCTAATGACATAATCTTCAGTTCTCTTTCTTCTAGCCAGTTCCTCATATCTCTACTCTTTCACACTGTCAGTACCTCTTTATGTTAAACATTTCCCAGTCAAATTACTGTATGATTTTTCTCCTTTGGTTGTACTTTGATAAAAGCCAAGCTTGTCATTGAGGTAAGAGAGCAATTAACCATAAAGAAAACCAGAACCAGCACAGTCATAACAGGAGAACAAAAGAAAGCCTCCTGTTCCTGCCAGACTTGTTTCTCAAGTAACAGGAGGTCATCTACTTGACATGTAAGAGGAAAGTATGGGTTTGAAGGAGGAAGTATGGAACTTTTGCCTTTAGGTATAAATAAAGTTGAATTTTTCAACTTTTCATAAGAATTCATAGAAGAACCTTGATCGAAAGGGGGGGAAAAACAAAACAATGTCAGATTTTCATGGCCTTCAGACTTGCTAGAGGTATGGAAGCTAGATGAACCCCTCAAACTCTTGACCTGAGATAAGCTTTAAACTAAAAATACCCCTGAAGCCTTCTTAAAACCAAACAATTGTTCAGCTTAACCTGTAAAAATGTCTGCCGTGGGCATTATTTTAAGAGCTATCTAATTGGCAGCATCACGATAGAGATGGAGATTATCGACAATCGCATCTTGCTTGGATCCACAATCAACAGTCTTGGCACCAGCAGTCAGGAAATCAAAAGATGAGTTGCACTCGGAAAGTCTGCTGTCAGGGACTTCTCCAGAGTGCTGAGGAACAACAAGATGTGCCCAACCCAGACCATGGTCTTCATAATTACTTGTTATGCATCTGGACAATGCTGGACAATGACTAAGGATGGTGCCTTTCAGTTGTGGTGCTGGAGAAGAGTATTGAACATACCATGGACAGCCAAGAGAATAAACAGGTCTGTCCTAGAAAGGGTAAAACACTTATTGGAGGCAAAGATTCTGAAGCTTTGCCTCACGTACTGTGGGTATGTTGCCAAAAAGGACCAGTCCTTGGAGAAGGACATCATGCTTGCAAGGGTAGAGGGACGGTGAAGGAGAGGAAGACCCCAGATGAATGGATTAACACAGTGAATGTGATAATGGTGGCAGGTGTGTTGGAGACAGTGAGATTAGCTTAGGATAGGGCAAGGTTCAGAGCTACTGTTCAAAAGGTAACTAGGGGTTGTACTCGACCCAATGGCACCTAACAACAACATGTTGTTGTTCGGTGCCACTGAGTTGTAGGTGACTCATAGCAACCCTATGAATGAAAGTCCTCAACACTTGCATGTGTGACTTTCGTCCTCTCCAGATTCATGGGGTTTCCAGAGGCAAGCTATTTATGGAAGTGGATGCCACTCTTGCTTCCAAGCTTGTTTTAACTGGGGAGCATCACCAAACACTGTCCACCATGGGTAACCACTATGGCATTTGACACGTCAGTGTCACAGTGTTCAGCTTCACAGCGACCACAAGCTACCTCTGTAAGGCAAGTAGACACACCAGGGCTATACAACCTAGAAGAGTGTTTGACAACAACAATTTAAAACAGGCCTTAGGGCTGGCGGATTAGAGTCACCCACCTTCGGCTTGGTCGCATCGCTTTCAGGCCACTAGACCAACTGGTCTCTATTTTGTCCAGTGCCATCAAGTCATAGGCGACTCATAGCAACAACAATATACAAGATCCAATTGACAACAGCAATTCCAAAGACAGGAACCTTGGTGTGGGGAAGAAACCTTAGGGGCCAGAGTAATTATGTTACAGGGGATGAAGGAATGACTCAGAATTTTACCCCAGAAAACTGTTAAATTGATGTATGTTCTGCTTGTATACTGTTAACAACAAAATAAAATTAAAACTACAACAAAAATAGAAAAGAAAAAACCAAAAAATAAAAACTGAAAATTGTTGTTGTTGTTATGTGCCGTCGAGTCGCCTGCGACTCATAGCGACCCTATGTACAACAGCCCTAAACTCCACTCTGTCCTGTGCCAATCACACTGTCTCTGACACTCCCATCGCAATTACCCCAGTCACTGAATCAATCCACCTCATAGAGGGCCTTCCTCTCCTGCGCCGTCCCTCCACCCTCCCAAGCATGATGTCCCTCTCTAAGGACCGGTCTCTCCTCACAACATGTCCAAAGTATGTTAGATGGAGCCTCAGAATCCTTGCCTCCAAGGAGCCACCTGGTTTAACCCTTTCCAGGACAAATCTATTTGTTTTCCTAGCAGTCCATGGTATTCTCAATACTCTTCTCCAGCACCACAGCTCAAGGGCATCAATTCTCCTTCTATCCTCCCTGGTCATTGTCCAACTCTCTGATGCATAACAAGTGATTGCGAAGACCATGGCCTGTATCAGACGCACCTTAGTCTCCAGAGAGACACCATTGCTCTTCAGTACTTTGGAGAGGTCCCTAACAGCAGACTTACCCATGGCAATGCGCCTTTTAATTTCCTGGTTGCTGGTGCCAAGACTGTTGACTATGGAGCCAAGCAAACTAAAGCTGTGTACAATCTCAATCTCTTCACCATCCATCCTGATGCTGCCGATTGGTCCAGTGGTGAGAATCTTTGTCTTCTTGACATTGAGCCTCAATCCATATTGTAGGCTGCAGTCCTTGACACTGTGCAGCAGGCGCTTCAGGTCCTCCTCAGTTTCAGCGAGCAGGGTTGTGTCATCCGCATAACGCAGATTGTTGATAAATTGTCCACCAATCCTTACCCCACATTTCTCCTCATAGAGCCCAGCCTCCCGGATAATCTGTTCTGCATATAGGTTGAAAAGGTATGGAGATAGGATGCATCCCTGGCGTACGCCCTTCCCAATTTTGAACCATGCAGTGTTCCCTTGCTCTGTTCTGACGACTGCCTCCTGGTCCAAGTATAAGTTTCGCATTAGAACGATCAAGTGTTCTGGGATTCCCATTCTTCTCAGAGTCAGCCACAGTTTGTTATGATCTACACAGTCAAATGCCTTTGCATAGTCAATGAAACACAGATAGACATTCCTCTGGTATTCCCTGCTTTCAGCCAAGATCCATCTAACATCAGCTACAATATCTCTAGTACCACGACCCCTTCTGAAACCAGCCTGGACTTCTGGTAGTGTTGATGTGCTGTTCCAGTCGTTTTTGGATAATTTTCAGTAAAATCTTGCTTGCATGTGAAATCAGTGAGATTGTTCTGTAGTTTCCACATTCGGTTGGGTCGCCTTTCTTTGGGATAGGAACAAATATCGATCTCTTCCAGTCAGTTGGCCAAGTGGTTGTTCTCCAGATTTCTTGGCACAACTTGGTGAGCATGTCCAGGGCAGCATCTGTTAACTGAAATATGTCAATTGGTATACCATCTATTTCTGGAGCCTTATTTTTGGCCATGTCCTTCAAAGCAGCCTGAACTTCTTCTTTCATCACCATAGGCTCTTGCTCATATGTTGTTTCATGAAATTCTTCTGTGTCTTCCAATTCCTTCCATCTAACATCAGCTACAATATCTCTAGTACCCCGACCCCTTCTAAACCCAGCCTGGACTTCTGGTAGTTCTCTGTTGATGTGCTATTCGAGTCGTTTTTGGATAATCTTCAGTAAAATCTTGCTTGCATGTGAAATCAGTAAGATTGTTATGTAGTTCGAGCCTAATAATACCCAAATTTTTAAGTAAGGCAGTTCTTCTGCTACTTGAAATCTAAGAATACTGACTATCCCACCGACTGCCAAAAGGGCAAACAAATCTGTCTTGGAGGAAATGCAATCAGAGTGATCCTTACAGGAAAGGATCATACAATTTCATCTTAGGTTCTTTGGTCATGTTGGAGGGTAGGGAATACATCATGGAGGGAAAGGTGGAGGGTCAGAGAAAGAAAGGAAGACCCTCGAGAAGATGGGATAGACACAGTGACTGTACGAATGGGCTCTTGCATATCAGAGATGGGATGAGGATGGTACAGGATAAGGCTAGGTCAGATCTGTGTTTACAGTACTATGATGAGTCATAGTAAACTTTATGGTACCTAACAGTAACAGTTCTTTCACTTATGAAAAGAGGTTTTGTAACGCCACCCCTTTAAGATATTTAAAGAGGTAGGGAGTAAATGATCCAATTGTTTTAGGCTTGGAAGTGGCTTTTTAAAAAGTTAAGAGGATAGCAATTCAGGGAGTCCAGAATAAACTGCAGATAAACAAACTGTACCAGTGATGTGCATGGATTGGAAAAAGTTGGAAGGTTTCTCAAGAAGGGAAAAGATCTGGTGGAATACTGAAATGATTGAAGGTCTGGGTCTTTTTATATACATTTGGATAGCTGTGAATGAAAGGTGAAATGGACAATCTGAAGGCAGTCAGGACTGAGTCATGAGGCCGAAGCTAAAGAGGGTTCATGTTCTCAAAGACAGAGGCAGCCAAGGGGGAAATGTGAAGCAGGCAGCCTAACACTGGAAGCCGGGCCAGAGTCACTTTAGGGACAGCCACCAGAACATCTTGGAGAAAAAGAACGTTTCTCTGAAGTTATACCAGACCCAACCTCTGATAGCTGGGTTACCTTTGGCAAGTTCTCCAAAATGGGGTGAAAAAAATGAATTTAAGTCCATGGAAGAGTCATAAAATAATGGCTGACGTTTGAGTGCATCCTCTTTTCTGCACCTAGAATGGTGCCAGGAGCAGTGAGGCGAAGGTTTAGTCCCTGGCACGTACCTCTTCCTCAGCGCCTTGTTTTCCTCTCCCTTCTCCTTCCGTCTCACTCCTGAGGTAAAGTTCAGAGATGAACTTTGGTAGAGTTTAGAGTTTCTGAGTGTGACACAATAATTATATCCCTATTTCAAGCAGCAAGAAATGCATTACTTTTTTTTTCTTTTTCTTTTTTATTATTAATTTCACTGAAAATTCACAGAGACTTTGGATATCCATTCACTCATTGTTGCACTTTTCTCCCCTCCCAATCTTTCCCCCTAGAACACTACCCTCTTGGAAAAGTAAAAGAAAAATTCTTTGTTTTACAATCCCTCCTCCCAGGGCCACTCCACTACGCAGCCTTCGCTCTGGACTCCTGACAGGACAAAGATACCTAATCACATATCCCTTTTAAACAGTTTTCTCCCTCATCTGTTTCAATGCAGTATACATTACTGAACCCATCTTTCACAGTCTCCCCTCAACCCCAAGGTCAGTCCTGTTTTACAACAGTGGCACTATGCAGTATTTGTCCTTTTGTGACTGAGATACTACACTCAGCATAATGTCCTCCAGGGTCACCCATTTTGAATAATATTGCATGAGTTCCTTGTTTTTCAATGCAGCATAGTATTCCATTGTGTGAATATACCACAGCTTCTCTATCCATTCATTTGTTGATGGACACTTAGGTTGTTTCCAACTCCTTGCCATTGTGAACAAAGCCGCAATAAACATGGGTGTGCATATGTCTGCTTGGATATCAGTTATGGTCTCTTTGGGGTATCCCAGTAGTGGAATTGCTGGGTCAAATGGTATCTCTATTTGCAACTTTTTTTTTAAAAAAGTTTATTTATTTTGTGTTATGTGTATGTGCACTGTCAAATCAGGTCTGACTGGTATAGGAGGAGATTATTTCTCCTTCTCCAGCAGAGCATCTGGTGGATTTGAACCACACACCTCTGGGATTTCAGTGAAGCTTCTTGCCACTAGGCCACCAGAGCTCTATTTGCAACTTTTTGAGAAAGTGCCATACCGCCTTCCACAGTGGTTGCACCATTTTACACTTCCACCAACAGTGAATAAGGGTTTTAATTTCTCCACAACCTCGCCAGCATTTGTTGCTTGCTGTTCTGTTAAATTGTGCTATTCTGACTGGGGTAAGATGCTATCTCATAGTTGTTTTAATTTGCATCTCTCTTAGAGCTAGGAATTTTGAACATTTCTTCATGTGCTTGCTGGCCATCTGAATGTCTTCTTTGGTGAAGTGCCTGTTCATATCCTGTGTCCATTTTTTTATTGGATTATTTACCTTTATCTTGTTGTGGTGAATGCATTACTTTTTTTTTATACATTATTTATCCCCTTTTTTGTCTAAATTTATTTTATTTCTCTGTGTGTGTACCGTCAAATCAGATCTGACTGGTACAGGAGAAGATTGTTCCTCCTTCTCCAGCAGAGCATCTGGTGGATTCGAACCATGCACCTCTGAGATTCCTTTGAGTGAGATCTGACTGGCATAGGAGATTACCCCTCCTTCTCCAGCGGAGCATCTGGTGGATTCGAACTGTGTGCCTTTGGAATTATAGCATGGCTTCTTGTCACTAGGCCACCAGAGCTCTAAGAAATGCATTACCTGTTACATGGTGACCCAGCACATAGTGGATTATTTGCAGATGAAAGAAAAGTTTCTTAAAACAAAGTTAATCTATTGTATATGGTACACTATTTTCTATTTCTTTTGAAATAGTATTGAGTAGTATTTCTATTGAAATACTATTTCATTCCTCAAACCCACTACTGAATTGGTTTCACGATCTTTCTGATGGCCTGCTCCTCCTACTGTGAAAACCACCACCAGGGAGGAAATGACTCATGCGCTGATTACAATTGGAGGAAAACACACACTGAGATGAATAGTTCCCTTCGCTCTAGCATTGTTTACTGGCTGCCTCAATTAGTTTTCCTAACTCTGGAAAGGCAAATCTGCTACTTCAGAATTCCAATGCAAAGATCCCTTCATTCACAAGAATCTCACTCTAAAGAACTGTTCTCATTACAAATCAATACACCCACATTCTGATAAATAGTAGCGCCATTGGCTTCACTGGCCCAATGGGTCCTGGAGCAAATAAACTTAACTGGCCTGTATTCTGGGAATCAAACTTTAGTTAAAGCAAACTTTTTGGGTTTTGGTGTTTTTGTCCACATTTGTGGGGCATTTTACTTTTCTTATTGTAAAAATACAGGTAACATGACATTTGCCAATGCAACATTTTTCAAACGCACAATTCAATAAATTCATTTGCCTCAATCTTGTTATACAACCATCATCAACATCCTTTGCCAATCTGCTCATTACAACACATTTTTCAATGGGATTTCTGGAGGAGCTTCTGGTCTGTGAAATTCCCTAAACTGTATACACAACTGTCTGCTTTCCAGGCCCTTCACCTTCTGTCAAATTTCCAAAGGAGTTCAAATTTTCCTTGAACAACTGTAAGTTGCCTTAGAAAATGAACTAAACTGCTCTAGTATATTTATTAAACATTACTGAGTTACAACAGTCTTTTCAGAATGAAGACTAAGATGCTTGTAGTTTACATATGATCCTGCAGCTGGGGTGAAATGTCCATCTTTTTCTTTTTGCGGTGAAATCTGCATTTCCTCCACTTGGAAGCTCTTAAAACAATTCTCTTGCTCTGCAATTTAAACCTGTTGTTATGTGCACTAGAGTTGGAAATGACTCACAACTGACCCTCTTGGGGGTTTTCAGAGGCAGTTAACCACACTGGAGGAAATGGCCCATCTTTCTTCCTGGGGAGCGGCTGGTAGATCTGAACTGCCTGCCTTAGACTTGGCAGCGCATTTCCTAACAACTAGGCCACCAGAGTTCCCTTCAATTTAACCAAGTCTTTCTTTCCTTCTAGACACAATGACCACTCATTAACTTCACTTCAAGGACAACCATATCCTCTCTTTTTGTGATCACAAGGTAAACTTCCATGTTTCAGAAAACTGTAATCTCTTGCATTCTTCTAAAATAAGAAAATAATCTGCCATACTCAACAGGATGACTCAGTAGGGAATTTTAGTTCAATATAATTTTATTCAAAAATTTGCAAAGCTGAAGGAGGGATCTGATCTTTTGTTGGAAGGAAGCCATTTTTCACAGTATATATTTTGCCATTTTAGCTCTGTGAAGAACCATAACATATGAGGATTATTTCTGCTCAAGATCCCCAGACCATCAGACTCAGCCAGGTGAGTGTGATGTTGTGACAAGGAGGGCATTCCCTGGTCCAAAGCTCACAGTAAATAAACCCTCTCACCCAAGCAGAGCCGGTTCTTCTCCAGGCACACACAGGAGTGCCTAACCTCACAGCTCTGCAGAGGGCCCTAGAAATCCTTCAACTGAAAGATGAGAGAAATGTGACAAGATTCCTTACCTCTGTGTCTGCAATAAAACCAACTACCTAGTAACTCCTGACCATTTCAAGTATAAAATACTTGAAATTTAGAAGGTGTTCCACATTTAAGAGAACAATTCAAAAGTTAAAAAAATTAGGTCAAAGTAACATGCTTTCATGTTTAAAAGTGTTACTTAATAAAAATGACACAAGACACACAGCATTTTCTTGGACTTGTTCTCATAAGAGTCCCACTGACGGTTGCTACTGGATGGTAAAAAAAAAATTCAAAAGAGAAGAAACCACACATATCCACATATAATGATACTTGCAGGGAATGTCACGTTTAAACTTTGTTAATTAAACTAGAAAAAAAAAGAAGTCTACAAAACCAACAGGTGACTTTAAGTGATGAGGTAGATATTTTTTCCCCTATGCAGTAAGGTGAAGATAACAACAACAACAACAAAAATGCATTCAATTTTAAAATCTTCTTTACAAAAAAGTTCTGGGTACAGTCACTTTCATATGCAAGACATTTATAAATGATGAGTAGCAGAGATCATTCTCAGGTCTTATCGGTGTCTGTCTTATTGCCACTTGCAGATTCAAGAATTAGTCTGGGTTCAATCAGTTCTCCCCAAACAGCAGTGATCTGAGGAAAGACACAAAATATTCAAGTGAGAGACTTCATCTGAGGTCATATATGAAGACAAAACCAAACACATTACCATGGAGTTTAATCCCAGTTCATAGCAACTGTACCTGTGAGAAAGCTGCCTTGCCTCATTAGGGTTTCAACACTGCTTCTGAAATCTTTCAGAAGCAGACCGCCTCATCTCTCTCCTGTGGAGCAACGGGTGGGTTCAAACCACCAACTTTCAGTAAGCACGTGAGGGTTTATCTGTTGCCCAACAAGGGAGCCTTCAGGGGAGTATGTCCTATTGATGCGGAATGCTTGAAAACTAACTCAAAAACTCAAGTTCACTGCCATCAAGTTGGTTCCACTGGGCAATCCTCCATTGGGTTTCCGGAGCAGTAATGGGAGGAGCCTGGCCTACTCTGTCCTTTGGAGTCAATGGTGGATTTGAACCTTTGGCCTAACAGCATTAACTCCCAATGGACTAGTTGAATCCTAGAGTACACTGAGTTCAATTAGGACAAAGGAACTAATTTACTTAAAGCACGTACATTTTACATTTAACTAACATAATCTTTCTTTGATTTAGAACGAGGGATGGGAAAATAGGGTGCTTGGCTACAAAATGGTCAGTACAGGCCCCAACAAAGTCAGAGGTGACCCACAGGGATTATCACTAGATTCTTATGCTCCTTTTTGCAGCTCAGTAAGTCTTACCTTCTGCTGTCTAAATTACAGAAGATAGTTCCCCTTTTATAAAGAGAAAGCAATTTTTTTACACTTGCCTTTCTGGATCAATGAGCGCCACCTAGTGTCAAGGAGAGGTAATTACAGGGTTTCTAACCGTAATTCAGGTGTCTTGTTTAACAGGCCGGAAAGGAAAAGACACGTTTCCAGGGATAAATTTCAATTAAAAGTGGGTTTGCATATAAACTGAAAATCTGATGGTTTTCATACAAACTCTAAAAATGTGTTTTTGGAACAAACTCTCAAGCATATCATCTATCTAGACTTCTCCAAGTTTGCATTTTAGATTAAACTTGAGTTTGCAAAACTGAAACTCACAGAAGAATACCCATTCACAAGTTTGTTATTTGTGTGCATCTTGTCATGTAGGGCCTTTGTTTTGCATCTGCTGTTCATGTGCTACATTCTAAGTAGAGCAAGGTGTGTCCGTTGTCGTCGTCATTGTCCTGTCCCGTCCCCCCCCCCTTGTATCCTTCTTGGTTTTAAGAAGGCAGTGCAGGAAATTTAGTGTCCCCTTCTAGACCCCAGGCCAAGAGAGACTGTAAGACAGATTGATGCCAAGAGAAGCCCACCTACCTTCTTCTCCTGCGTCACAGCATACTCCACCACTTCAGTTCCATTTTCATTGTGATAAACCAAGTCAAATTTTCCAGGTTCTTTCACAACTGAAACCAAAAGGTAAGGAGAACAGGCAATAAGTGATTCCCCAATATTTGAAATGTTCCTCTCTGGGCAATCTGTACAATCAGAAGACCCACCAGGGGCTAGCAGTCGGTTAATGGGAAGGCTGGGTGCACACAGCTAAAGCATGCCGTGCTCTAGAAGAGCTTTAGAAGCCCACGTTCGCAGACAGGGGTTTCCCGGCTATTTGCCAAAGGAGAACCTTGTGTCACTGGAAAAAAATGTGCTTGAAAAAACTGTCACTAGTCCTCCTAGAATAGAAAACCACAAAGCCCAGTGACTTGAATCTCAAAAGAGACCTGTTATTTCTCTATCAGACCACAGAACAAGCCTGATCCAATGCTTAAGAGCTGATTCCAACTCACGGCAACCCTCCGAGGGGTTTCCAAAGCTGTAAATGTTTATGGAAGGAGACTGGTCATTTTTCCTCTTCAGGGTAGCTGGCAGATTGGAGCTGCTGACCTCTGGGTTACCAGCTCGGTAAGGAGTTCATCGGACAATGTTTTATAAAATCTTGGCATCGTGTTCTGCCCTCAGAAATTACAAATGCTCTAACTCACTAAAGACACTTGGAAAGCTACTTTATGACATTAAAAATGTAAAGGTTAAAATACTGGAAGGTGAATCACACTTTAGGATAACTCACCAACACAGAGAGTAACAGATGCCTTCTTTGAAATGTGATTCAACACTTAGTAATACAAGTGTTGTATTACTTAATAATTACTTAATAATACAAACTTACAATACAAATTCAAATAATACAAAGTTACTACTTAATAATACAAACAGTACTCATTTCTCATGATACTGTGAGAAAATTAAAAAACTCTGCAAAGTAATCTTAAGTAATTAATGAGGAAAATTAGAATTATCCTCCAATCTTTAATTCTGACTGTATAGGGAAATGGAAAAAAGAAAACTTGTATTGATGAAGTACACTATAATTTAGGGAGCTCTGGTGGCCTGGCTGGTAAGGCGTTGAACTGCCAGTCCAGGGTAACTGGTTTTAATCCCCCAGCTGCTCTGCAGGACAAAGATGGCAATCTCTTACCATGTGATTTACAGCCTCAGAAACGCTGCTCGAGTGTCAGGTATGAGTCAGTTCTGACCCAACAGCAATGAACACCACCACTACGATTTAAAACATTACAAACACTGGGAACAAAGTTCTTTTATTTCTCGGTAAAAATCTTATGAAGGGTCTTTGAATAGTTCTTGCTTTGTTATATTTCAAAGTGATATATCACACTTTGTTATATAATTTCAAAGAAAGTATCTATTACTCTATGCTTAGGCAAATTGTCATATAAGTGTGGGTCACCTTCCAATATTTTAACTTTTGCACTTTTAATGTCAAAAAGTAGCTTTTCAAGTTTCTTTAGCAAGTTCTAGTGACTTAATGGTAAAGAACTATGTTGTCAACTCAAGGTATTATGGTTTGAATCCACCAGCTGCTCCACAGGAGGAAGAGAGGCGATCTCCTCCCATATGATTAACTTCCTCTGAAAACCCACTGAAGGATCAGCTATGGGTCAGTTCTGACTCAACAAGAAGTTTCTTTAAATTGAAGGTTTTTTACTATCGTTAACGTCCTCTGGGATATTTTCTTTTTTATTTTCATTACAACCACTCTTCTCATTTCTGTAAGTTCATACTAACAGCAGCCAACATTCCTACATGTAACTATTTCTTCTAAACTTCACTTAGATTCAATGTAAAATTTACTTCCAGCATTACCACTTTTTGGTTCTTTGCTAGGTTTTCATCTTTGCTGATTAATTCTTCCTTTCAATTAGTCCCTCTTTTAATTTTGTAAAGTGTTATGTGGGTTTATGACCAAGGACCAAGGGTACCATTGCATGATCTGCTGTCTACGCGCGAGCTGAACAAATGCTTGGTGACTGAGCATCGACAGGCAGTCAACATGATGTGACTGGTCACAATTTGCATGTTTTCAGTGATTTATGGGCTAAAATGTCAGCAGGACCTTATTCAATTATGCACATTAATATACCATTAATCCATTGACATCAAGTCGATTCCAACTCTGACTCTGTGGGTGAGGCCGTAAAACCTCCCTGGAGACTGTCCCACCTTTTCCCCTGACATCTACTTGCCAACCTTTCCCTTTATGGTCCAGCTCTTTAACCACTTCACCACCAGGGCTCCTTTAACATATTGCAGTAACAGCAATCTGAACTCCATGTTGTTGGAGGACTGTATGATTTGACTAAATCATAGTAACTGATGAAGTTCATGTACATTGGAACCATGCAAAGACTGCCTTTTTTTCTATTAGAGGCAAAGCAATTTCTTGGTGCCCTAAAGAAGAAAAGTTCTAACTGGATGTCATCACTGCCAATCATCTGAAGAGCAGTGACCCAGTCGTGCCCACAGATTCACAGACAAACTCCTCTGCTTCCTGAGAAGAGGGGCGTCCACAAATGAAACCTAATCAGGAGCTGGAAAACCAGTATAAGCTACATCCGCTTCTTGCATCAAGAAGGGAATTTACTGGAAAAACTTCCTGACAAGCTTCTGTTTGAGTTTTTAATCTTTTACTATTTTATTTAAAGACTGAAAACAACTGCTTTATGGAGTCTGCCATAGAAAAAAATCTCCCTTGCTCTCTGGCTAGGAATCTCATTCCAAAATTAAGTCCTATAGAGCAAAGGTCCTCTTTCAGAACCAGTCCTGGGTGGAATCGATCAGGGATAAAACAGGGAACAAATGATGATAATAATGCACCTGTAAGAGTGTGCGTCCTCATACTTCAACCATTTTATTTTAACTTAATGCACAAAAATATGTTATTTGCCAATCTTTTGAACCAGATTCAAGTAGTCTAGTAGTCTATGAATAAGGGACTGCTATAGAGATGATGTTCTCACATAAACCACACCCATAATGTACTCCTCTAATGTCCTTACTTTCCAACTGGGGCCTTTTTATAAAGTGACAGAAGAATGTAGAAATTTGCAAGATAATCCGAGGGCAGGATTCTTGCTTTTTTACAGAATTTCCCCCATTTACAGCTGATCTAGCTCCACGTAATTCAACAGTATTTTTTTTTAAATCAACACTCCTGAGTCAGGATTCAATGTATCCATCAATTTGTATTAGTTTATATAATTTATTAAATATATATGTATAGCAATAAGAACAATTAGCCTAACAGCTTTGCAATGAACCCACCAGGCTCTGAATAAACTCATGACTCCATGTGTAGTGGTGGGGGTGTGGACCCCAGAGCGGACAGAGGAGTGAGAGAGAGCACAGGAGGTCAGGAGGCTGGCAAAGCGGGAGAGATTCTGTGCACAATCACTGCTGAGAGAAGAAAAGCCTGGGTTCCCAAATACCGTCCTAAAAGACTCACCAGGTAAAGATGAAAGGATTTCTATATCGACTTGCTGGGTCTCAGGATTATGGCTCAATATTTTTCCTTCCTTTCAAAAATAAAAATCCAAGTTAAAAATCAGCATGTCCATATACTAAACACCACTGAAATATACATTTTTTAATAGTTATAACAGTGAACTTTATGTTCATTAAGAAAGTCCTCAACATGGAAATTAAATCAACATGTAGAGGAAATACAAATAAATATGTGAACTGATAAACCCTCTAAATGAATATACATAAAATCTCTATGGGGTGAGGGAAGGGGAAAAAAAAACAAAACCCAACCCAACTCCAAAAAACAATTGCCACTGAGTGGATCCTAACTCCCAGCAACCCCACTGTGCCAGACCAGAGGTTTTCAATTGCTAATTCCTTGGAAGAAAAATCACCAGGCCTTTCTTCCAATGTTCCTATGAGACTTGGTTAGCAGCTGAATCTGTTAACAATTTACACTATGGAGGGAATGCCAAGGTATCAATAACCACAGGGAATCCTAGAAAAAGAATACTGTTTTTAGGTTCCACTTGGTCAGTGCTACTTCTAGGTTTTACTTGACATACAAGAGAATGAAATCCTGTCCCACCTTGCCCAATCCCCACAATCTCTTATGTGTCTAAACCCATCATTAGTCACTATGTTAATCTATTTCAGCAAAAGAAAACAGTTACAATTAAAGGTGACACCAATGTACTGGATTGCCAAGTGACAAACGAAGGAAAAAGGCAGAGGGGAAAACAAGCAAGGATGCTGTATTATTCAAAGGAGTACTGACCATCAAGGCACTCACCGTAAAAAATAAGGCCACAGATGTTTAGTGAGACAACAAATTCGTGAGTGGGGAAAAATGGGAAGAAAACTCATAAATGATCCATTTGATTAAGTCATGCTTTCTATGTGAGCATTACCTACAGTTAGCTGACAGTGCCAAAGAAATGGTATTAGAGCATGACCAGAAATGGTTCACAAGTATATAAAACACAGGACAATGATAAAAAGAAAATTTCGTTGAAAACTACATAGAAATTATTTTCTTCCAAAGCAGGATCATTAGAGAGAGCGGTTCAGATAATTTTGTATTTCTAAGCTGATTTAAATACACACACAAAAGGTAGCTATTAAAAAAAAAAAATAAGCTTAGCATTCTCATTTCACAGTTTTTCCAAGTGTGAGGAAAACAGTGCTGGCAGGTATCAGACTTTACATTTTAGTGTTTTTATTTTCTGCTTTATGACATGATATACTTTAAAAAAAATTACCTATAGAAGTATTAAATATGATTTGTTTAATATTTGGCAACTTCATATTTTTTAATAAATGGCCATACCTTGTAATCAGAGATATCAGGAGAGTAATCAGATGTTAGTTCCAAAAGCTAAAAAGAAATTTAAAAATATATAAATACACATACACACAACCCCCCAAATTCACTGCTTGTGAGCTGTTTCAAACTCTTCGTGGCTAAACGGCCCTCAATGGGACTCTAAGGCTACAAATCTTTATAGAAAGGGATTGCTCATCTTTTCTCTGAAGAGCAGGATAGAGGATTTGAACCACTAACCTTCTGATTAACAGTCCAACCATAAAACAAAATACACAGCACCATAAATACATAAGTTCTTAAACTCACACATTCCCATGGTGCCTCACATACCGATGGGGGGAAGTTTATTTCAACTACTCTGGGGACCCTATCATGAACCTAGGACAAAGTAAGGGTTCCAGTGAAAATATCAGCTGACCTGTAGTTAAGTGCCATAGTGACCCTATCCTGAGTCATCCTTACAATCTCTGAAATGCTTAAGCCCACTGTTACCATGTAAGGATGTATTTCTATTTTAATGTATACATTAAATGTTTCTAACCTTACTAGTTCAGTCAGTTTATTTGGAAGGGAAAGTACTGCGCTGTAGTAACTCTTTTAATATGTACCTTAAACACAATCTTTTCTCCAACTTGAGGGGCCGCTAACAGCGGTAACATGCTGTAGTCCTTCTTGGGTGCCTCTACTGGATTCTGAAAAATAACAGGATTAATCATGTGACTTTTGTTACTGGTGAGAAAATCCAAACCCATAAAATCAACTCAAGGCACATCACATGGGTGAGAGGGAAAGTGAGGTAGTGGTACTTGCCTGGATGATCACAGAGGAGTTCGTTACGATGTCGTTAAGCTGCTGCTGGGGCTGATAGTCATTGTTTCTATTAGAAACAGAGGACATGGCTTGTCCCCGTCCTCGGCCTCTGCCCCGCATGCCCCGACCCCTAGCTCCTTTCCAAGGAAGAAGATCCCCTCCTCGACCCCATCCTCTTCCCAAATTGGCGGGAAGAGACAAGCTGAAAGGAGGGCCGGGAGCCTGCCTGCCACTGTTTGAATCTGAATGCTTCCATCCAGGGGCATCTGGGGTCTGTGACTTCAATGGCCCTGGACAACCTCTTGTGGTGGTCTTTGAGAAATCTGCAGCTTGCTCCTGGGGTCCCTGTTTCTCTCTGCTCTGGTCGTCTGACTCTGAGCTGGAATCTGAACTAGAAGATGATGTTTTATTTGCCTTGCTCTTGACAGCGTTTTGGTTGAAGCTCGTTTTTGTAACTCCTTTGTTTGAGGTTGTGCTTTTCAGGCAGGGCCTTTCCTTCGATGATCCAGTGCTCTTCTCCAAGGGCAGCCTGACCCCCACATTGCTGAGGCCATCGCTGGTTGATGTGCTCAAATCCTCAGAGTCTGATGAGGAACTGGGATTCTCTTTGGCACAGATGCTCACCATACCTTTCTTTTTGACTTTAGCATGGCTGTTTCGAGCAGGCGAACCTTTCAGAGGACTACAGTTCAAGAGGGTCCGTTCTTTAACTGCCTGTGTTTTAGGAGGTTTGTGATTCTTGACCTGCCTTTTACTTTGGTCTTTCTCCTTTTTCTTAGATGCTTTTCTCTTGGTCTCTTTGTCATCGTCACTCACTACCTCACATGCTGCTTTGTTATTCCTCTTGGTTTTCTTCCTCACTTTCTGATCTGTGACCGTTTTGGGTTCCTTATCCATGATCTCATCATTACTGTTACTGTTCTCCTGCTGCTTCCAGTGTTTCCTGGGATATGTGTCACCTGAATCACTTTCTTTATCTTCCACAAACTTAAATGTCCGTTTTTTTGTTTTTCTAGATAATACACCATAACTGGCTGCTACAGAACTGTCGGTAACACAACTCTCTTCTAGTTTAACTCTGTGAAGAGAACAAGAGAGACAGTGAGAAAGAGTCATTCAGACATATTCTCTGAGATGTAGTTATACACTGAGAGGACTCTACAAATCATCACTGCAGAAACTGTCAGAACCCTGGGGACAAAAGACACTGACAAAATGTTTACAAGACACTTAATGGTCAACTTTCAAATGACCAGTCCTATTTACTGAAAAGCTACTGTATCCCCACATTTTCTGTAAATTTCCTCTAACATCACCATGAAGTGCGTATCCTTCATCTTACAGATAAAAAAATTATACTTCAGACAAGTCACATGCCCCAGATGAATGGCTATTAAGTACCAAAAACGGAATTCAAACTCAACTTATCTAACTTCGAAGCTCACACTCTTTCTACTCCCATCCAAGAAACTGGATTATATGCTGAAGAACGTAGTATCGAGATTGAAGGAAGACTCATGAATAACCTGTGTTATCTAGATGACACAACTTTGCTTGCTGAAAGTCAAGAGGGCTTGACACGCTTACATCTCAACATCAAGAAAATGAAAATTTTAAAAAAGAAAATGAAAATCCCCACTATTAGACCAATAAGGAACTTTGTGATAAATGGATAAAAAGACTGAAGTTGTCACAAGAAACACCTCACTTGAGGGAGAGAACTGTTTAGGAAGAGTACATGATTAGGTATTATTGTCATGACAAGAGTCTAGAGTGAAGGCTGCACAGTAGAGCGGACTAGCTGGGGAGGTGGGGAGGAGGGAGACTGTATAACAATGAAAAAATTGTTTTGTATTTTTCAAAGAGAAAAGCGAACTGGGAGGCAGGGAAGAGAGTGTGCAACGATGAATGAATGGAAATCCAAAATCTCTATAAACTTCCATTAAAATTAAAAACGGGGGGGGGGGAAGAAAGAAAAGTGAACTGGGGTAGGGCAGGGAGTAAAATGTGCAATAATGAATAAATGGAAATCCAAGTTTTCTGTTAAAAAAAAAAAGAAACACTTCACTGCAGTCAAGTTGGAGTTGGCTCACAGCTGACCCTTCAGTGGGTTTCGGAGGCTGTAAACTGCTCATCTTTCTCCCTGGGAGTTGCTGTATAATTAAAAGTGCTAGGGAGGTGGCCCCTTTAGACCAGCCACACAGCTCCCTATTCATTCTAAAGAAAAGAATATAGGAGGGGCAATCTCCTCCTGTACCAATCAGATCCCATTTGATGGTACACACACACACACACACACACACACACACACACACACACAAATTTAAAAAAAAAGAATATAAATATATGCTTATGTATGTACAGAGAGGATCTAGAAAGATGTATTCTAAACCTAACTGAAAATATTTCTTGAGAGATGGTACTTCTGGAAAAGATATATGTGAGAAGAGGAATGAAGCACATTTTATCTTGACCTATTTTGAAGTATTTGTTAAACAAACTTTTTGTTTGTTGTGTGCTGGCATCCAAAAGCTGGCAGTTCAAATCCACCAGCTGCCCCATGGGAGAAAGCTGCTCCAATCTCTCCTGTGATTTACAGCCTCTGAAAACCCACTGGAGGATCAGTTAAAAAGTCGGTTCTGACTTGATAGCAATGAAGATGAAGATTTTTGTTTGTTTCAATAAAAAGGTGGGAAGGGACCTCAAAGGCTCTAGAAATTTAAGCGGCAATGGTCTAATTTTATTGGTCTGCTCAGAGAAGAAGTAGCTCTCAAGACTGTCAAGTTTAGAAATCATCAACATGCTGTGAAACAAAATTCAGTTTCAAAAGACCCAGAGTTACACAACCTGAACTGAAATTATCCTCTCTGGACTCGAAGTATCAGTCTGGTTCAGACACTGTCCACTTAACTCCCACTGCCAACCCTCACTGCCATCATGCATGGAAAGGTAGAGGGTCAGGGAAAGAGAGGAAGGTCTTCAATAAGATGAATCAACATAGTATCTGTAACGGTAGGTTCCAGTATCAGAGATAATGAGGATGGCACTGGCCAGGACAAGGTTCAAAGGTACGACTCTTGTTCATAAGTCATAGTTGACGCAATGGCACCTAATGACAACATCGGATTATATTTATTACTTATAACAGGAGGAGAGGAAGACCCTCGATGAGATGGATTGATTCTGTGATTGGCATGGTGGGAATGAGTGTGTTTGAGATGGTGAGGTTGGCACAGAATAGAACGGCGTTTAGAGCTCTTTATTATGTATGTACCATCAAATCAGATCTGACTGTTACAGGAGGAGATTGCCCTTCCTTTTGCAGCAGAGCATCTGGTGGATTCGAACTGCACACCTCTGAGATTGCAGTGCAACTTCTTGCCACTAGGCCACCAGAGCTCGCGTACATAGGGTCGCTATGAGTTGCAAGCAACTCGATGGCACATAACAACAACAACAGTTTTCACAGGTTTTTGGTTATTGTTTTTTTTACATTGTTACCTTAATTATAATGTAATTGCCAGAGATCCATTAGTTAAAGTATAAATGGAGTCAGCTAGAGGCAAGTTATTCATTCATCAGTCAGGGGACAGACAGTTCAGATGGCAAATTTAATAGCGGGACACAAACCTGACAATGGCCCTTAAGCTGCAGGGAGAATGGACATACTTCACAGAAAAGAAAACAATATTCTTTTAGAAATTTAAACTGCTCTAAATTATCATGAGGAGGTGGTGAACACCTTAATAATCATAGTATTTCTAACTTGAAAGAGAGAGACACACATTCAAAGAACAATAATCATTGCAAATTACATTCTCAGATCTTCTGAAGAAATCTTGACTCTGACACACTCTGGGGACATGACTATTTAACAATAACCAACAGCAAAGAGGAAGCAGGTTGGTCTACATCTCTGGAATCAAAGAAATGTAGTTTGTAATTTTAAAAATCAGTAAATACCTATAAAGGCTTTCAATAAATGAGCCCAAGATTATCTCAACTAGAATGATTATGTCTCACCGTTTTACTGGGACAAATCAATCACATCTGGTCAATTCAAACCACAATTTCGTCTCTTTGCTCACCTCACTATATATCATTTTATAACATTCCCACAAACCTGTGGTGTGAATTCCCACTCTTTGGGACCGAGTGAAACTACCACTGGGTTTTCAAGGCTGTACATTTTTAGGGAAGCCGACTGTTCCATTTTTCTCCCAAGCAGTGCCTGTCAGATTTGAACCACTGACTTTCTAGTTAGTAGCCCAATGACTTAAACATACAGCCACCAGACCTCCTAAATTTCCAAAAGCACATTTAAAACTACTTTGCATTCTCCCAATTCACAACTCTTCTGGACACAAATACCTATTTAAGCACCACCCCACTCTCCCAAACACGTGCGAGACACAGCAATCTCTGGGATGCTGCTAGTGAACAAAAAAGGCTAGCCAACCTGTATTTAATGAAAACCTCCTGTTCCTCTCCATTTACGTGGGTCCCTTTCACCATACCCTGAGGTTTGCCACGTGGAAGATCACAGCTCTGGTACATATATGTCAAACGCTTGGCTAAGTGTAAAAGACAAAAATAAATCCCCCCCCCCCAAAAAAAATAGCCCCAACCACTTCTTTCCAGTTGATTCTGACTCACAGCTACTTCCAACAGGTTTCAGAATCTGTAAAATCTAAACGGGAGCGGGAGACTGCCCAGTCCTCTCTTGGCCACTGGCGGGCTAACCACTCTGAACTTCTGATGAGCAACGCAACACGCTAGGCACTATGCTATCGAGGCTGAAACAAACGGGCCTTGACCATGCATCAAATGGATGCTTTCGCAAGTCTGTTCTGCAATCATCCACATGAGAAGCACCAGGGGAGGCATGGGCATTCTAAAGGCAGACTGCTGAACACGGCATGATTGGAACGAGGAGAAATCTCTGAGTCTCACAAATCTGCATTTCTAACAATGATGCTTGTAAAGGGTCCCAGTCCCCCGCCCCCGGTGCAGGACCCCTCCTGGGTGCCCCGCCAGCAGAGCGCTCGCTTCGCCCGAGTGCGCAGGCGCGCCCCGCCGCCCCCAGCCCACCGCACACCTGATGCAGTCGTTGTCTCGCACCAGGCGGGCGCTCTCGCCGGGAGGCAGGAACCCCCCGTCCAGGTAGAGGCCTAGGCAGGCCCCGGAGCTGAAGCCAAAGCGCTGGCGGACAAGACTAATGAGATCCGTGACAACTCGGCATCGGCCCAAGTCGACGAGAAGCCAGAAGATAGTGCAGTCCGGCGTGGTTGGCGGCGGGTAATCAAATTGAAGCCGTAGTCTAACCGTCTCGGAAGCTGCCATCTTGCTCCGTGATCTACGGAAGCCGAGAGGTACCACGCCGCTACGGAGAGGCGCGCTCGGGAGACCCGCCCCCTGGGGCCTTTGAACGAATGCCCCCTCTTGATGGCTTGTGGTTACTACAGGCAAGAACGGTTGATTTCTATTCCACTTCAATCATGGCAGGGCTTAGGTAAAGTGCAAATGAAATACCTGTATTCTTTTCCTACTATTCGACAAATGGCTGGGAGAAAATAAATACTGGTTCTTCTAACACTGGAAAAAAAAAATAAACAGTGGTTCTTCTAATACTGCATAGTCACTCTAACAGACTGCTTCTCCCAAGAGTGAATAATCACTCCTAGAAGACCACTACATAAGGGAGCTCTGGTGTCCTACTGGCAGGAAGCTGCACTGCATTCCCAGAGGTGGTGGTGTTGTTATGTGCCGTCGAGTCGTTTGCGACTCATAGCGACCCTATGTACAACAGCCCTAAACCCTGCTCTATCCTGTGCCAATCGCATTGCCTCTTACACACCCATCCCAATTACCCCAGTCACTGAATCAATCAATCCACCTCATAGAGGGTCTTCCCCTCCTGCGCTGTCCCTCCACCTTACCAAGCATGATGTCCCTCTCAAAAACCTGTCTCTCCTTACAACATGAGGTACGCGGTTCAAATCCACCAGATGCACTGCTGGAGAAGGAGGGGCAATCTCCTCCTGTAACAGTCAGATCTGATTTGACGGTACACATATACAAAATAATAAAAATTTAAAAACAATTAATAATTTAAAGAAGATCACTACATAGAAGTTATTGAATCCTAAACCATTCGGGGGTCTTTTGCATCAGGATTGGAGAAAGACTCATCAACAACCTGGGTTATGCAGATGACACAACCTTGCCGCAGAAGATCAAAGCTTACATATGGCCTTCAATATGGGTTACATCTCAAAATCAAGAGAGAGGGGGAGCTCTGGTGGCCTAGTGGCAAGGAGCTGCAACTACAATCCCAGAGGCAAACGGTTCGAATCCACCAGATGCTCTGCCGGGTAAGGAGGGACAATCTCCTCCTGTACCAGTCAGATCTGATTTGACGGCACACGCACACAAAAATAATAAAATAAAAAAAATTAAAAAAATCAAGAGAGAAAAATCCTCACCACTGGGCCAATAGGCTGCATCATGATAGATGGAGAAACGATTGAAGTTGTCAGCGATTTCTTCTTACTTGGATCCACAACCCTTGACACCTGGCTGCCAGGAAATCAAGACATACAGCATTGGGGATGTTGGCTGTCGGGGACCTCTCCAAAGTGCTGAAAAGTAATGATGTCTGTTTGAAGGCTAAGATGCACCTAATTCAAACGGCCATCATAAATTTGCTATGAAGCTGGAACAAGGAATAAGGATGACAGAAGAATCAATGTCTTGGATCTTACTGTTTCAATTCGCAGTTCCTTGACAACATATGTTGAGCATAAATGTACTTTTGAAACTATTTGGTGTAATCTGATTCCCATACAGCAGGAAATGTATTCTGTTTCCTAATTCATTGATTAAAACCCAAATTGCCATTGAGTCCATTTCAACTTAGTGACCCTACAGGACAGTCAAATTTCAACATAGGATTTCCAAGGGTATAATCACAGAAATCACAGACTACCATGTCTTTCTCCCAAGCATTAAAATAAAACTATCTGAAGAAACACATGCGCACTCTCTCTCTCACTCTTGCTCTCTCTCTCTCTCTCTAACACACACACACACACACATACACACACACACACACAGACATACACACCCCTCTGCCATCTACTTTTCCTCCCCTCTTCTCAAGAAATTCTGCTTTCTAAAAGTGGCTCTTAAAAAGTTCACTAGAGCTTAAATTCTAAAGCACTTGCTATGTAGAAAGCTGAAGTCCTCGGCAGGAGCTTTTATTCCATTTTGGGTTTGACACAAACTCAAACTCTATTAGGGCTTAATGTTATTTCCCCAGTGCTTGCTGGGAAAGCAATTAAACCAATGATGCACCTTTGTACAGGAAAAGGTAGCTTGCCCTCAGGAAGAATGTGGTTGTAAGTAGATTACAAATCCCTGGCAAACCCCAGGAGTGGCAGCTTGCCCTCAGGCAGCAGACATAAAGAATGGAGGAACTTGTCTGGATGTGTTCTTTGGTGCTTTTGATGCTTTAGTCCTGTCTTAGGGGAGGGGGACCTGGAGGGCAAATATAAAAAAGAAAAAAACAAAAAAACCCCACATATCGTTGAGTTGATTTAAGACAAAAGCAAAAGATTTACTGAGGGATAGGTATGGTCCTGACAGTATGACATCTTTGTTCACAGAGTGAAGAAATGACCGCTTTGACAGACACAAACATTTTTGTATAGTTGGATGTTGTGTGCCATCGAGTCAGAGCCAACCCATAGCTGACCCTCAAGCAAGTATTCAGAGGTATGGGAGGAGATAGCCCAACCTTCTCCCACAGAACAGCTGGTAGATTCAAATCTCATGCCTTTGGGATGACAGCAGCGCAGTTTCTTAGCCCTAGGCCACTGGAGCTCCCTTGCAATTGGATAGGAAGTCAAACTTCACATAGATAGGATGATAGAAAAGAAGAGTAGGAAAAAACATAGAAAAAGAGAGGCAAAATTGGGATATTTAGAAGTGAGTATTTGTCAGAGATAAATGGTTAAGACTGAAGTCAAAGAATTTCTTTTACTTGAAGCCACCAACACCACCCATAGAAGCAGCAGTGCAAAGAAAGATTTATTACTTTAAGGACTAAGGTACATTTGACTTGAGCCATATTTAATCTCTTCATATGTATCTCTCCTTAGGAGAGACAGGTCTTTAGAGAGGGACATCATGCTGGGTAGAGTAGAGGGACAGCGCAGGAAGGGAAGACCCTCTGTGAGGTGGATTGATTCCGTGACTGGGGTAATCGGGATGGGTGTGTCAGAGGCAATGAGATTGGCACAGGATAGAGCACGGTTTAGGGCTGTTGTACATAGGGTCACTATGAGTCGCAAACGACTCGACGGCACGTAACAACAACATGCCATGTAGTAGGGATTCTAAGTTTGCTCCATTTTTTTCACCTTTGATAATCTTTAT
>NW_006399827.1:1971213-1983273 GCF_000299155.1 Elephantulus edwardii | reverse complement strand
GGGATGGGTGTGTCAGAGGCAATGAGATTGGCACAGGATAGAGCACGGTTTAGGGCTGTTGTACATAGGGTCGCTATGAGTCGCAAATGACTCGACGGCACATAACAACAACAACATATGTATCTGAAAGGAGGCCAATGAATAAGGAAGACCAAAGATGAATTGATGCATTTGAATGATCATGTTAATGAGAAATACCAAATGTACCGTGAACTGCCAAAAGAAAACCCTCAAACCTTTCTTGGACAGAGTGACCAGAATGCTCCTTAGGAGCAAGGATGGTCTTCAGAAAAATAGACTCTTGACGGGATGAATTGACACAGTGACTTAAACAATAGACTCAAACATAACTGTGAGGATGTGTTAGACTAGGTGCTTTGTTCTGTTGCATATGGGTTCCAACAACATGGCATCAAACAACAACAGGTAGGTAAACCCATAACTGGGATTAGATAATTGGTTACAGGTCCACATCATTTGATTTGTTACTGAATGGTCCCAAGATGGTGGCAGAACAGGTTTTTCTGGGAACCTGTTGGTAAAATTACTTCCTCATCAGGCCTGCTTCCCATAATGCCGTACTTCGGACCGTTTAGGCATAAGCTCTCTCATCTGGCACTGGCCTCCAGTGGAAAGGCTCTTTGGGAATAGATTGTTATATCTTGCACCAGCTCAGGAAAAAGAACTATTCTTCTTTATGATCACATTAGCATCAAGGTTAGAGAGGCTGCTGTTCTACATGGCAGATTTTAAACATCCAACACAGGCTCTAGACTCATGTCAAGACTTTTAAATGAAGTTAAGACTCTGCGCTCAGACTAATCTATTTATTTACAAACATCAGGTGCTTCTGATTTAAAACCCTCATATAGTGATTTACTGAAAATACTCAAGTCATTGCCCTTGTGTTGGAAATGATTCATCAGTGACCCCCCAGCAAGTTTTCAACTGTAAACTACTTGAAGGAAGACTTGCCATTTTTTTCCTGCAGAGCCACAGGGGGATTCGAACCACCAGAGAGGTGTCCACACCTCTGAATTGGCAGCACAATTCTTTGCTCACTAAATCAACAGAGCTGAAAGTAACTGCATATAATTTCAAAGTTGGAGTCCCAGTGACTGTTAAGTAATAATCACATGGTTATAAGTTATATTCCAGTCACCTAAAAATTCCAGAACTAACTTACAACCTTTTTTTTAGCCTGCAATTGTGTACCATCCCAATCATCTTTCTTTCTTTACTTGGGCAGTTCCACCCCTAACAGTGATGGGTTGACTTGCCACGGATCAGGCAGGACCTTATGATGATTTCCTCAGTGTTTTGGATGCATGTTGGTACTTTCTCTCCTCTGGGTGATTTGTCATTCCAGCCCTTGTCCCATTGAAGGCTTGGTAAAAATGGACTCCACAGAATGTCCACTAGCAGCTCTGAGAGAGAAACACAAGCAATCTCTTCTAATGGAACTTACCAGTTTAGAAACTCAATGGAGGGTCAGTTATGAACGCAATGAACCAACTGTTTCACTCATGGAAATTGTTGTTATGTGCCATCAAGTCAACTAAGATTCATAACGACCTTGTGAACAGTAGTCTGAAACCTGCCCTATCTTGAGCCACTGTCTCTGACATAGCTGACCTCATTGCTACAGTCACTGTGTCAATCCATCTCATCCAGGATTTTTCTCTCCTGCACTGACCCTCTACATTTCCAAGCATGATGTCCTTCTCCAAGGACTGGTCCCTCCTGCCAACACACCCTAAGTGTATGAGATGGAATTTCACAATCTTTACCTCCAAGGAGCAATCTTGTTTTACACTCTCCAGGACAAACCTGTTTGTTCTCTTGGCAGTTCATGTTCAACAAGTCAAGGGCCTTGATTTTTCTGCTGTCATCCTTAATCATTATCCAGCTCTCAGATACATAGCAAGCAATAGAGAAGACCATGGCCTGATTCAGATGCACCTTAGTCTCTTGACTGAAATTGTTGCTCTTTAGCCCTCTGGAAAGGTCCCTAATAGCAGACTTTCCAAAAGCAACTCATCTTTTCATTTCCTTACTGCTAGTGCCAGGAGTATTGATTGTAGATCTGAGCAAGATGACATTATTAACAAAAAAATTTTCTGCAGTCTTGAGACTTTGTCTCCTTTCTGTTAAGATGCAGTCCATATTGAAGACTGTAGTCCTTGACCTTCTGCAGCAAACAGTTCAATCCTCCTCAGTGAGATGGAAATTGTTCTCTCTTAGGATCTTTTTTCTATTAGCACAGAAAACAACAAAACATTGATAAAGTCATTGATAAACTATCAATATATTAATATTTATTCTATTTTAAATAATTTTTTGTTTTATACTAGTTTACTTACAAAATTCATATACATTGTTTTTCACACTGCATCTTTCCCATTACCTTAACCCCCTCCCTCCATCCAAACTGTGCGACCCTATGATTACTCTCCCCTCCGCCCATCTTCACCCCTCTGTTTCTCCTTCTCCCCCTTAAATCCTCATAAATTAATTTTATTAGTGATCTATATCTACAATAATGGTTTTATACAGTATGTATTTGTCTTTATGGGACTGAGTAGTTCACATAGAATTAATGCTCTCCAGTCCCTCTAAAGCCTACTTTCATTGTATTTTAAAACATAAAGTAGTCTCTCAGCCTGGCCCCAAACGCAGCTTCTAAGTATTGAAGACCTGGAGGCCCTTTTCCCAAAGAACAACGTGGTAGACAAATAGGCTAGCATGGTTAACAGTATGTTGATTGGCTGCCCAGTAGAGGGCGAGCAATACCTGGAGAACAGCTCCGCCCATGCCCCTTTGCAACTCAGGCAGACTCCGCCCCAAATCACCCAGACCCCGCCTCCAGCCCACGGGCCCCGCCTCCAGCCTGCCGAGCCCCACCTCTGACCCGCCCAGGCCCCGCCTCTGGCCCCTCCAGGCTCCGCCTCCGACCCGCCCTTGCCTGCTCTCGGGGTTCGGCCCCGCCTGGAGCGGTCATGTGACAGGGTGCGGGCTTCAGGCTGCTGCTGATGCTCTTGCACCACACTCGCCATGGAGCTGGGGCTGGGGAGCTGTCCCTCTCTTCGGCTGCTACTGCTGTTCCTCGGCCTAAGCGCGGGTAGGTTCACGTAAAAGGCCAGTACCTCCTTCTCGGTCTAGGGATGAGAATTTACTAATTAATGGGCAAGTGCTTTTGAGAACTTCTTTCCCCCCAGATCTTACTTTGTGTAAAAGACTGAAGTAGCAGAGGCTAAAGCTCTCGGCTGCTAACCGAGAGATGGTTGTTGCGACCCTACGGGGTGAACGATGGAGCAGTCTGCTCCTGAAAAGATTTAGTAGACACCTTTAGGGACAGTTCTTTTGTACTTCAGGGTTGCTATGAGTTGGAATGGACTCCAGGGCACTAAGCATCGTGTCTTTATTTTAAATTTTAATTCTCCCTTTCCCCCGTCTTTAAAATCAGTATGCTTTTTCTTTCTGCTCTCTCTGGTCTCTGGATTTCCTCTTCTTCACGGTTTCTAGTAGAGGCAGTTGTGCAATAACGTATTATTTTAGGAAACTGCTGATCAGTGAAAATTCCACTGATGTGGAGGTTTCTCTCCCTCTTCCTCCTGTAATTCTCTGAATGAAGCTATAGTGGCTTTATTTTGAGTTAAAGCTCGGGGCTTTAAAAGACTCTTAAAGCCCGACCACGAACATTTCAGAAGGGTAGCCCTCCTCTTCCTTAAGCAGCACCAAAAAGTTATTTGCTTACCCCCACTGTGATATTTGGGTTTGTTGTGTGTTTGTTGTTGTTTTTTTTAAAGGAAATTCTTTATTAATTTCTGCAATGACTTGCGAACTGACTTTGACTCTGATTTTGACTCTGTTCGCTCTTAATGGCTCTCCTAGTCTGCAATCAAGAACTGAGAGTTTGAACTGACCACAAACTTGTCTTGTGATCCTAGGCAGGTGGGTTAACAGTTCTTGTTTTCCCCTCTGTAAAATGGGGATCACTTTGGCCTCTGAGCTTGTGTTTGGGAAATGATTCCATTTTGTCAGTGGCCATGGTGAGAATTAAAAGTGACCCAATTTGTCCATTTTTTCTAAGGAGACAGTTCTCTAGTTACTCATATAATTAATCTAAAACATACTGTTATTGTTGTTGTGTACCGTTGAGTCATTGTTGAATCGGAACTGACCCATAGCCTGACCCTCCGGTGGGTTTTCAGAGGCAGTTAGTCCAACTGGAGGAGATTGGCCATCATTTTCCCGCCAAGCAGGTGGTGGCCTCGAACTCTTGCCTTTGGGATTGCAGTGCAGCTTCTTGCTACTAGGCAAGGACAATTATTACATCTTTAGAAAACAATTTATTTCAGTGTTGTATAGATTATCCAGAGTGCAAGAAAGTGGTGAAAGTACCATTTTGTCCATTTGCCAAGCATGATCATTTTTTCCTTTATTGTTATTTGAGTGAAAGTTTACAGAGCAACTGATTTTCCATTCAGACACATTTTTTCCATAACATTAATTATAATATTCACAATATAGTGAGTATTTCCCATTTCTTCTTCCCATTTCTTCCCTGTAATTCTCATTTTCTCCTACCATCTTTTAACAGCAGCTTTTTAAAATTCACAGAGTGGTTTTTGAGGGGAGGGGGAATGTATTTTTAGTTGGAAACTGTTGGTTTAACAAAAGATGACATAAAAATTATATATTTTAGCTACTCTTTCTGTTCCATGGTTTGTGGACACTAGGGAAGTTGAGTAAGAAAAATTTGAGTTACGGGATTAAATAGATAAATAGCCGTAGTGGCACAATGATTAAGCACTTAGCTGCTAACAGAAAGTTTGACATTTCAAACTCACCAACTGTTTGTTCCATAGGAGAAAGTTGTGCCAATCTACTTCCATAAAAATTGAAACCTTGAGAGGGGAAAATTCTACACAGTGCAAAAGCATCTCTGTGAATTAGAATTATGAAACAACAATAGATTTATTTGATCCAAAATGTGTATCTGTGAATATGAAAGGGATCTGGTGGCCTAATGGATAAGAGATTGTACTGCCAACCTAAAGGCAAGTGGCTCAGATTGCTTGACAGGAGAAAGATGGACAATCTCCTCCCGTGTGATTTACAGCCTCTAAAAACCTGTTGGAAGGTCAGCCCTGAGTCAGTTTTGACTTGATGGCATTGAGAGAAAGAGATGTTTATATACATGTGTACATACGTGCTCTCAAGTATGAAGTGTCGGCGGTGGACCAGGCCTTTGCCGGGGTTCGCCTCTTGGGTCTCAATTCTTAGGATGATCCCTTTGGGAACGGATAGTAGGCTCCTCGACTAATTGCGTTTCCTGTGTGTGCTGTCATCCAGTAAACTTTTAAGTGTTAAAAAAAAAAAGTATGAAGTGTATGTTATAGTGTGTACCTAACCCACTGACATCCAATTAGCTGTGTAACACCTTACCACTACACCATCAGAGCTCCTTTACATTGTGTGTGTGTATAAATGTGTGTAAGTGTATGTCATTGCTGGGTTTAAAAGAGGCCATGGCGCTAGGGATATCATTGCAAATGTCAGATTGAACTTGGCTGAAGGTAGAGAGTACCAGAAGGCTATCTGTCTGTGTTTTACTGACTATGCCATGGACTGTGAGGATCATAACAAGTGGTGGTTAACATTGAGAAGAATGGAAATCTCAGAGCATTTGATTGTGCGCATGCGAAAACTCTAACCTCGACCAAGGTTTATGAACAGAGGAAGGGAAAGAACATGGCATGGTTCAAAGACAAGAAAGGAATGCCATAAGGGATGCATCCTTTCACGATACCTTCTTGATCTATATGCAGAACAGATCATTCAAGAAGCTGGGCTTTTCCCAGAGGCGCATGGTTCGAATCCACCAGATGCTCTGCTGGGGAAGGAGGGACAATCTCCTCCTGTACCAGTCAGATCTGATTTGACGGTACACTCACACAAAAATAATAAAATAAAAAAAAGAAGCTGGGCTTTATGAAGAACAATGTGGCATCAAAATTGGAAGAAGATTGATCAACTACCTGCATTATGCAGATGACACAGACTTGCTTACCAAACTTGAGAAGGACCTGCAGTGTTTGCTGCACAAGGTCAAGGTCTGCTGTCTTCAATATGGATTGCATTTTAACATGAAGAAAACAAAGATTTTCACCTCCAGGTTAATTGGCAACATCAAAATAGATAGAGATTAAGGTTGTTAACAATTTAATCTTACTCTGATCCATAATCAATCCTCTCATCACCAGTAGTCAAGAAATCAAAAGACAAGTTGCTTTAGGAAAGTCTGCTGTCTAAGAACCTCTCCAAAGTGCTAAAGAGCAACAATGTCAGTTTAGAGACTAAGATGTGCCTGATCCAAGCCATGGTCCTTCTCAATTGCTTGCTGTGCATCCGAGTGCTGGACATTGACTAAGGGTGACAGAAGAAAAATCAGTGCCTTTCACTTGAGATGCTGAAGAAGAGTATTGAGCATTACTGTGGACTGCCAGCAAACGGATCTGTTTTGGAACGGGTGAGACCAGGCTGCTCCTTGAAGGCAAGGATTTTGAAACTGCCTCACATATCTTGAGCATATTGCGAGGAGAGACCAGTCCTTGGAGAAGGACATCATGATTGGAAGGGTAGAGGGTCAGGGCAGGAGAGGAAGACCCTAGATGAGATGAATTGACAAAATGATTGTGACAATGGGATCAGGTATGTCAGAGGAGACAGGTTGGCTCAAGAAAGAGCAAGGTTCAGGGCTATTGTTCATTGGATTGCTAAGAGTTGTAGTCAACACAACAGCATATAACAACAGCAACATTAATGTTGGGTGCCGTTGAGTCAGAACCAACTCATAGCTGACCCTCCAGTGGGTTTTTGGAAGTAATAAGTCACATGGGAGGAGATTGCCCATCCTTCTTCCAGCTGGTGGATTTAAACCACATGCTTTTGGGATTACAGTGTAGCTTCTTACCACTAGGCTAGCAGAATGTCCTATGTATATGTAGATGCATGTGTATGTGTGGAGCTTTAGTGGCCTAGTGGTGAGGAGTTACACTGCCAACCTAAAGACATATGATTCAGATCCATTAGCTGCTCAGTTGGAGAAGATGGGCAGTCTCCTTCCATGGAAGAGTCCACTGGAGCCTATCAACAAATAAATGGATAGAGAAGCTGTGGTATATTCACACAATGGAATACTATGCAGCATTGAAAAAAAGGAACTCGTGAAATATTATACAAAATGGGTGACCCTGGAGGACATTATGTTGAGTAGAATATCTCAGTCACAAAAGGACGAAAACTGCATAATGCCACTGTTATAAAACAGGACTGACATCGAGATTGGGGGGAAACCAGGAAAAGAGGGGATAAATAATGTATACTGTATTGAAATAAATGAGAGAGAGAGAAATGCTTAAAAAACACATGATTAGGTATTATTTGCATGACAACAATCCAGCATAAGAGCTGCATAGTGAAGTGGACTAGGGGAGGAGAAATGTATTAAAATGAAAGATTTTTTTTTCCAAGAGAAAAGCAAACTGGGGAAGAGGGAGGGGTGGGCAGGGAGGAAAATGTGCAACAATGAATGAATAGAAATCTATGTTCTCTATAAACTTTCATTAAAAATCTCATTTTAAAAAAAAGAACCCACTGGAGGGTCAGCTGAGTCTGTGATGAGTCGACAATGTGTATCAATGACATCAGCTTGTGTGTATGTTTATAGATATATGTGTGTGTATGTAGGTATCCTTGCAGGAGAAGGATGGGCAATCTCGTGAGCCCCTAGTGGTGCAGTGTATAACATGCTAAGTGGAAAGCCGGTGATTTGAATGCACCACCAGCTCTGTAGGAAAAAGAAGAGTAGTTTTCCTTTTGTAAAGATTGGCAACTTTGGAAACTTGAGGAGTATTGTGAATCAGAATCCCAGCAGTGGGTTTAGTTTGATTATATGTATATTGGGAGTATGTTTTAAATTCTGTTTGGTTTTGGACAGAGGTTTTTGAGACTTTTTGTGGATTTCAAGTGCCCACTCACTGTCACCAACAGGGCCAAGCCCATCTTAGGACTCTTGGGAACTTTGAGTGCCTGCTCTCATTTTTTTGTCCAGCAAATAACTTAAGATTTTTTTTTCTTTTCTGACCCATTCTTTCTTTAATTCTCTTCTTTTAATGTTAGTGATGCTACCATTCTCCCTCCCCGCCCCTGCAAAGATTTCCTTTTATTGAATTTGTTACTGTTACTGGATTCTTGCTTTGCCAAAACCATTCCTGAGAATTCAAAGAATTCAAAGAAAGAAATGGTACAATGGACAGCTTCATCTACCCATCACACAGTATTATAAAACTTGATTCATGTGCATTTTTATAATTTCACAATCTTGAAAAAGTTTTATCAAGAGTTGGGATTTGAAATCTGCAGGTCTTCAATTCCTAGTACACTATACCATTAAATAATACTTCCACACATTCATCTCAGTTCATTCCTAAGTTACATAACCCCCAGGAAGATTTTGCTGGAAGAGATGCATTCTTTCCAGGGAAAATTTGTGGCTCAATGAACCAAGAGATTATTAGTTAAGGTTTTTGGTTCCCAAACAAAGTATTGCGTTTAACCAAGAATCCCCTATTTCTCTCAATCAACCAACCCTCCCTTGGCTCAGCTACTCGCTTCATACCTCAGAAAGCAGGTAGCCTGTCTGCTACCTCAAGTAATGGCAAGATTATTGCCCAGAAATAGTTGGCAGGCACTTTCAGGAGTTCCTATATTTCTCCTTAGTGTCAATTCCTGCATTGACACTTTTTATCTAGACTGAACTCCTATTAAAAATTGCTCCCCTATCTGGATAGCTGTGTTCACCCACTTGCTTCATTCTCGCCAGTAGGAAGCCTGCAACTCCTACATTTGACAAAGGGATTTAACACAGAGAAACTCAGACTCTCCCCATCAAGTGGTACCATACCACTGTGAAATCTTTCTATTGAACCAAAAAGACAAAACTTTGGGTAGCTTTCTCAAGTCCCTTTTAAGGGCTTTTAAAAAGGAAAAAAAAAATCAAATCAAAATAGTTTAAGGTGTAATAATCAAAACCAGAAGTGCTAGGGGAGCTCTGGTGGCCTAGTGGCAAGAAGCTGTACTGTAATCCCAAAGGTTCACGGTTCGAATCCAGCAGAGCAGAGAAGGAGGGAAAATTTCCTCCTGTACCAGTCAGATCTGATTTGATGGTACATGCACAAAAAAGAATAAAATAATAATAATAAAAAATTTAAAAAAAAAACACAGAAAACCAGAAGTGCTACATCACCTGTCTTTTGTCCCTGACCCCCTAAATGGACAACAGACAGACACACTCAAAAGGTTGGTAATAGCACTTAGCTAGGACAAGTGCTGCATATATATACTGTCAAGAACCTTAGGGTGATGGGGACAAGTGTGGGATCTGGAATTCTTGTAAAAAAGATCACAGGAGATTCATGAAATGTAAATGGTGAGGTGAGGCTTTGCTCAACAGTTATGTGAAAGCTTCAGCCTACCATTCCCCACACAACTGAGACCCAACTAAGACTTTAGCAATACCTGAAGTAGGAACCCCCCACCCCCAATCACTATCCTTTTGATCAAAGACTTTTTGGTTCCAGTCTAATGATTGACAAATCAATGAAACACTTCAAAATCCTAGTGCATATTTTAGGTTGCTTAACCAACCAAACAATATGCTCTGTCAAAAAACATACGAGTCGCCTATGACTTGACGGCACTCAACAACAATAACATCAACAAAGAGAGTGATCAGCTGGCCCAGTGGACAGAAAATGATGCTACCAAGCCAAAGGTGGCTGACTTTTTTCTAGGTGGTATAGTGGTATAGCCCTGGTGTGTCCGCTTGCTGTACAGAGGTAACTTGTGGTTGCTGTGAAGCTAACACTGTGACACTGATGTGTCAAATGTGTTAATGGTTACCCATGGTGGACAGTGTTTGGTGGAGCTCCCCGATTAAAACAAGCTTGGAAGCAGGAGTGGCATCCACTTCCATAATAGCTTGCCTCTGGAAACCCTGTGAACTTGGAGAAAGGATGAAAGTCACACAAATGTCGAGGACTTCCATTCATAGGGTCATTATGAGTCATCTACGACTTGACAGCACTCAAAAACAACAACCAACCAAACAGTATGCTCTGTCAAAAAGCATATTCCAAGTCAAAGCAAAGCAAAAAAAAAAAAAAAAAGAGAGAGAGAGGACTTATCTGTAAAACATAGAAAAAGCACTACGCATATGAAAAGATTACTAGAAGAAACAAAATTACCCCATCCCATTCCCTCCTTGGTGGACTCAAGCATGGCTGAATTTGTGGATACTTCAGAATACGTTTGTGGTTTAAAGTGTAAATCACAGCCCTACGCAGATGATCTGAACACATCAGTCCTTTGGAGAGCCGCATATTCCAGAAGCCTAACGCAGCCACAGCCTACCACAGAAAGTACTCCTCAAGGATGGGGCACAGGGCAGGTTAAGTAAGGTCACTTAAGTCTTCGTCTTTTACAGCAGATCAGAACCCAGATGGCTGACTTTCTGATTTACTAGGAATCCAGTAAAACTGGTTCAAGTTTCCTATCTACACTTACTAGACACCATCGCCTTCTTGTAATCGACATGGATTCTACAGTGAGTGCAGCCAATCTGAGGTAGTCAACCCTTATGAAGGCTCAGCGTCCAAACAGAGATACTTAAATGACCACGAGCTGCAGGTTTTGGCTTGGTCGGTTGTTATGAAGAACACTGCTCTATTGAGTATCACAATGACAATTTCCCCCCTAAATCCGTTATACATAGAGAGCAGTAGTGACACTGGAAACTTCCAAAATGCAATAGGGCTGATTACTTAGAGTGGTCTGCATCGTTGCTGTGGATCTAGCTGAGATGAGACGCTGAATGCTCATGGTGGTTCGCTGGAGTCTGGTTACCTTAGGAGGGTTGTTAGCAAAGACAATTCCTTAATTGCACTGTGTGGGGTTGCTTTTCTGATTTTCAAGCACCGCATACTGGTTGTCTAGCTGAAGTTTAAGGGCCTGGTTTTTTGAAACGTCATCCCTACCTCTATTTTTGTGTCTTGCTACTTCAAAGCTCTTCTCCATTTCTTTATCCTTCCATCTTTCTACGTGCTTGGCAGTGGATTGCAGGGAAGGGTGTGTCGCTGTAGATCTCTGGTGGCCCTTGTGTTGTCTTCTTCTTCCTCGAGGTGGTTAACCTGGCTCCGGGAGGTCTGTACGCGCAGCTAGTCATAGAAGGTTCTGGAGTTTCTTGAACAATGGGGCAGGGCTGGCGCTGTTTGCACTGGAGCAGGGTTGTTCCAGGGACTCGAAGACTTTTCTACGCCTCCGCCGCCTCCTCCACCTTCCCAATTATCACCTGAATCTTCCTTTTTTTTTCAGTATCTTCTTCCTTTTCACTTATCTGCATTGCCTGAACTCAGGCCCCTGTAATCAACCTCTTTCTGCTCAAACTCTTTCCACTCATCTTCATCCTTGGTTGCGGCCCTGGTAGGGGCTCCGGGGTCCCTGGGCCCCTCTGTCTCCCGGCCCGCAGCTCGCTGCCCCACTGCTCCGCTGCTCCACTCCTTCTTCTTCTTGTCTCCCTTGGCAAAGAAGTTGTTGACCCGGATGGGTGGGGCTGGCGGCGGGCGCGGCCCAGGGGCGCTCTGAGCTGGGTCTCCGCTCTAGTGAAGGCGAAGGCGCTTTCCCCGCTGTGGCGCGTGCAGGCACGCTACCATTCTACTGAGTGAAGTATCTCAGTCACAAAAGGACAAATACTGCATGATGCCACTGTTGTAAAACAGGACTGACCTTGGGGTTGGGGGGAGACTGAGAAATATGGGTTCAATAATGTATGCTGCATTGAAACAGATGAGGGAGAAAACTGTTTAAAAGGGATATGTGATTAGGTATTTTTTGTCATGACAGGAGTCTAGAGCGGAGTCTACATGGTGGAGTGGACCTGGGGGAGGATTTGTAAAACAATGAAAGAATTTTTCTTTTACTTTTCCAAGAGGGTAG
>NW_006399827.1:1951309-1970243 GCF_000299155.1 Elephantulus edwardii | reverse complement strand
GATGCTGCCAATTGGTCCAGTGGTGAGAATCTTTGTCTTCTTGACATTGAGCCTCAATCCATATTGTAGGCTGCAGTCCTTGACACTCTGCAGCAGGCACTTCAGGTCCTCCTCAGTTTCAGCAAGCAGGGTTGTGTCATCCGTATAACACAGATTGTTGATAAATCGTCCACCAATCTTGACCCCACATTTCTCCTCATAGAGTGCCGCCTCCCGGATAATCTGTTCTGCATATAGGTTGAAAAGGTATGGAGATAGGATGTATCCCTGGCGTATGCCCTTCCCAAATTCTTCCAATTTCCCTCACACCCCCACCCATAAAATGGTACAACCCCATAATTAGTCCCCCCGATCCTCATCCCTCTGCTTCCACCTTCCCCGATCCCCCTTGGATACTTATACTCATTCTATAGTAATGGTTTCATACAATATTTGTCCTTATGGGATTGAGTAAGTTCACTCAGCATAATTAGAGACTAGTATTTTTAAATTGCTCTACCTAACAGCACCAAGAAGTAAAGAAAAAATGCCCTTTCCCTTACATTTGCTGTTGATTTTTCTTTGTTTATTGTTTGCCATTTTCAGGTTTTTATATAGAAATATAGCTATTTTCTGCCTTCATTCTGGTGATAGTTTTCCTTATCACTTCTCGGGTCTGCTTAAATCTTTTCCCTGAGTTTAAAAGGAAATATTAAGTTCTAATTTTGTCTCAGTTTTAACATTTTAATTTTGAAATGCAAATAATTGATCCATTTGGAATTTATTTTGGCTCAAAGAGCTAAGAAAAGACCTAAATTTTATGTTTCTCCCCTTCTTATAAAACTGTTGCCAGCATGTATTAGAGAATCTTGGCCCTATTAATTTGTGATATATCTTTAATCATGTTCTTAGAGTCTTTTGCATAGGTGTCATCCAGTATAAAAGCCGTGTGAATGAAGGAATGAGTGAAACACAATGTACATGAATGAAACAGAATGTGTATGAGTTTTGTATGCAAACCAATATAAAATGAAAAAAGAATTCTGATATATCCAGAGCACTGTCAAACAAGACAAAACAACCCAACCAACTAATGCAAAACCAAAAACTCAAACAAAAAATACCACCTCAATTTTTTTTCACCTCAAGGTTTTTCTTTTACCCCAAAAATGTAAACATCTCTCATTTTTATAAGTTATTAATACAATTCTCAGTTACTGTTAAAAGTCCCCACAATACAGAAATACAAAAAGGAAAAAATCAAATGTCCCAGCTTCATCTTCCACTGATGTGTTGTGTTCCAGAGAATTGGAACAGGCACATAGCTGACATAGCAGGTTTTCAGAGGCAGTTACTCACGTGGGAGGAGATTGCCTATCCTTCTTCCACAGATCAGCTGGTGGCCTCGAACCGTGTATGTGCCTTTGGGATTGCAGTGCAGCTTCTTGTCATATTTTCACCAATGAATTTTTCTTAATTTCCACAGTATATTTTCCCTCAAACAAAAACAGAGAAAGAAAACCAGAAATGTTCTGCCATTGAGTTCATAGAGACCCACTGGACAGAGTAGAACTGCCCATAGAGTTCCCAAGACTGCCTCATCAGTCTCTTGGAGAGAGGTGAATAGGTTCGAACAACTGACCTTTTGGTTAATAGCTGAATTACTTAACCATTATGTCACCAGAGCTCCTTCACACTGTATTGAGATGTGGTGGGTAAAGCACCTAGAATAGAACTCATCAGGCCCAGCATGGCACAACCCACCAGGCTTGGCGTTCATCTGGACATTAGACCTTCTTCAGTGTAATCAAACTGTGCCTCTGTTTCAGGAGCTGTCTTCAACCGGCCCACAACAGAAGACAGGGAAGTATGGGATTATATGAACCAGCCTGCAACAGAAGGCAAGGAAGAATGGGATTATGTGACGGTCCGCAAAGATGCCCACATGTTCTGGTGGCTCTACTATGCCACCAACCCCTGCAAGAACTTCACAGAACTGCCCCTGGTCATGTGGCTTCAGGTAAGAGTGGATTTGCTGCCTGAAGTGGGGTGGCGGTCAGATTGTCCCCAGGAGCCCTTTCTTATTCTAAGGATTTGTGCCTGCGTAACTATAACCAGCCAATAGTGTTGAGTTGACTCTGGCTTGTGGAGAACCCCGTGTGTCAGAAGAGAACTGTCTGTGCTCTCAAGGAGTTTCAGTGGCTGATTTTTTTCAGGTATAGATTGCCCAGCCTTTCTTCTAAGGCACTTCTGGGTGGACTTGAACTGTCAACCTTTTGGTTAGTAGTTGAGCATGTCAACCACCTGCACCACCTAGGGACTCCTCACTGCTGGTTGGGATACTTGACTGATTCTAGTCTTTTTCCCCTTCACTGCCCTACAGTCATTTTGGACTTATGATGACCCCCCCCACCCCCACCCCTTAGGTTTCTGAGGCTCTTAATCTGTACTGGAGGAGACTGCCTCACTATTTTTTTCAAAGAACAGCTGGTGGATCTGAAACTGCTGACTTTTACTGTAGCAGCCCAACACATAAGTCACTACACCAGGCTCCTGAGCCATTTGCTGAGATTTCCTAATGTGACATCTAGTTGGCTGCAGGAACCCTTAGAGAAAGTGCTTGGCACACAAATGTTCAGTAGCAAAGACTGGGGTCCAGGACCCGAACATTTTTCCTTTTCTTCTCTCCCCTCCTGATCTTTTTCTGGACTCTGAATTCAATTATTTCTTTGCTTTCTTTTTTAACAACTACTGTACTGAGATGTAAATCCCATACCATACAATCTACCCATTCAAGATTTGATGGTTTTTAGTGTAATCATACTTTATGTAAACAAAAAACAACCACTCAAAATTCATTGATGTCGCCCTTGGTTCATAGCTGACCCCTCACTGGGTATCCACCTTTACAAATCACAGGAGAGACGATTTCCCATCTTTCTCCTGCGGAGATGCTAGTTGTTTCAAACCAGCTGAGAGATGTGACCTTTGGGTTAGCATCGCATCTCCCTACAACCAAGAGCAGCATCAAATGCAGAACATTTTCATGACCTAAGAAAGAAATCCCATACCAATTAGCTGCATCTCCTCACCCTTCTCTCTCCCTCTAACCCTGACCAGCTACTGTTCTCCTTTCTGTCTCTAGATTTTCCCCTTCTGGACTTCCGTATGAATAGAATCACATAATATGTGGACAGTTGTGACTGACTTCTTTAACTTGCCGTAATGTTTTTAAGGATTATCCACATTGGAGTAGACATTGATACTTTATTCCTTTTTTTTTTTAAGATATTTTCCTTTTCTGGTATTTTAGGGTTGGTTTATTCTTTTTTACTTTGTATAGGTTTGCATACAAAATTTGTATGCATTGTATTTCATTCACATACATCGTGTTTCACACATTCCTTCATTTGTGTTGTGTTTTATATGAACTTCATTCCTTTTTATGACTGATGTACAAATTTTATTAATTCACTTTTCCACTGATGGGCATTTGGGTTGTGTTCGTGTTTTGGCTGTTCTTAATAATGCTACTACAAGTATTCCTGTACAGATGTTTGTGTGGATATCTTTTCTGTTCTCTTGAGTATGTACTTAGGAGTGGAATTGCTGAATTATGTGTTAACTTGAAGGAACCCTGATGGCATTGTGGTGAATGCATTCAGCTGCTGACCAAAAAGGTCAGTGGTTCAAACTCATCAGCTGCTCCAACAGAGATAAAGCAGTTTTTCTCCATAAAGGTTTACAGCCTTAGCAGAACCCTCTGTGGTCAGAATTAATTTGATGACAGTGAATTTTAGGTTTAGTAACTAGAGAACTGTGATGGTGTAATCTGCACTGAGTTACACTTCTAATCCAAAAGCAGTGTGTCTCCAGAGGTTGGAACCCACCATCAGCTCTAAGGGAGAAAAATGGTCACTTCCTATTGTAATTTACAACCTTGCAAACCAGAGGGAGGGTCACTTTGACTCAGTCTCGACTCAGACGACAGTGAGTCTGAATACAGTAACTCTGGGTTTAGTTTTTTGAGGAACTGCTAGACTGTTTTCCAAAGTGGCTGTTTCTTTTTGCTGTCTAATCATGTAAAAGGACCAAAAAAAAAAAAGATTTACCATCAGCCTTTTTTTATCTTAGTGTGAGCTACCAGCCTTACTCACTTGATGAATGTGTTCTTGTTTTAATCTTGATCTCTGCTTGAGGAATTGAGGGCAAAGGAACCTTCCTGGTGTTTATGAAATATCTGTCCAGCATTGACCCACACCCACCTGGAAACCAGTCTTTCGGGAGGGATTCAGGAGCAAGGTCTTGCTTCAACTTTTGGAAAATGAGGACATGACGCTGCCAGGGCTGCAGATTGCTCACCAGTCAGTATGTTGCTCTTCAGCTCACCTGCATGCAAGGCTAACACAACTTCCTCCAAAACTGCTGGTAGAGAAGGAAGCTCCCAGAGCCCAGACTTGACCAAGACCTTGTAATGCAGGGCTTTCTGGGATAGAAAAATGATGAGCAGTTTGCAGAAAGGGTCCCTGTCTCCTAGAATTACCTCAGGTGTTGCCTTTGACAGTCCAGTGATGGTGGTGGTGTTTGGCTGTGTCTCCTCTGGCCCCATGAGAACCCCACGCACATTGAGAACTGACAGTGCAGCTGATTTTTCAGACATAGATCACCAGGCCTTTCTTCCTAGCACATCTTCGTCTGAAAGCTTCACTGAAATCTGTTCAGCATCACAGCAACTGGCCAGGGAATCAAACTTAAGTCTCCTGTATGGAAAGTTAGAGAATTCTCCCACTGCTGCCCCACTGCTTCCATCAGTCCAAGTGCAGATATGAAAATATCTGATGAAGTGACGCGTGTCAGCCCGAGTTTGTGTCACGTGTGCTGGGTGGCTGAATGCCAGGATGATACTGCTGGAGGCTAAGGTCTTGGGATGAGTGAGCAGTGTGTGGGCCAGTCTAGGAGACTGGGTTCTGCCATCCTGCCACTTTCAGCTATAGCAAGATGTTTTCCAATATGAGGGATTTCAGGGGTTTTCATATTTTTCCTTATTAGACACAACTTTCTGTCCTTAAGTAAGAAGTTTCATATAGAAACCAAAACAGAAAAAAGCAGAAGTGCTGTGGCTGAGAGAGGGAAGAGGTACAAAGTTCCACATCCTCCCTCCCCCATTTGCCCAGGCTGCCCCTGGGGACTTTATCTGCTCTGAGAAACACACCTTGACAAACACTACATTTCAGAGGCTGCCAGCTGTCTTCTGATTGCAAGGTGTTCTGACTCATAGTGCCCCTGCTTGATGCTGACCTCCTTATAATCGCGTCTGTGCATCCGCCCATTGCTGCAGTCACCGTGCCAGTCCACCTCTTTAAGAGTCTTCCTCTTTTTCAGTCATCTTCAGCCAAGCATGATGTTTTTCTCGAGAGACTGGTCACTCCTGATGACGTGCCCAAAATATGTGAGATGGTCAGATAGTGTCTTAAGTGAATTTATTACTAATAACCTACAATCAGGAAGTTGCTTTCTTTCCAAAAAATCGGGAGATCTAGCATAGTCAATTCACTTATGTGAGTTAGGTTGAAAGTGTTAGTCTACCCAGAGGTGCCACAGACGAAAGGCCTGGTCATCTACTTAGTTAATGAAAACCCTATAGATTTGCTGCCTTTGGGATCGCCAAGATTCATACAAACATGTACTTAAACCAACAAAAACCCAGAAAACACTCCAAATGTTGGTGAGGATATGGGAAAATGGCAATTCTTCACTGTCTCTTGTGGCCTGGTGGTAAGAAGCTGCACTGCAATCTCAAAAGTGTGTGGTCTGAATCCACCAGCTAGCTGCTCCAACGGAGAAGGATGGGCAGTCTCCTCCCATGCAATTTACTGCCTCCAAAAACTTGCTGGATGGTCAGCTATGGGTCTATTCCAACCCGACGGCACACAACAACAGCAACAACTAATCACTGTTGGTGAGAATGCGGAATGGTACAACTGCTGTGGAAAATAGTGTGAGGATCACTCAGAAAACTGAGATGAGAACTACAAGTGATCAGTGATTCCACTCCTAAGGTTTGGAGCTAGAGACTCAAAGAGACGCTGGTACAGTAACTGCAGCACTATTGACAGTAGCTGAAAGGTGAAAACCTAAATGTCCAAACTAATGGGCAAACACGATGCATACAGACACTGGGTACTACTCAGCCAGGAGGGAGAAAATAAACCTTGATACAATCCCAGAGGTGCATGGTTCAAGTCCACTAGATGCTCTGCTGGAGAAGAAGGGACAATCTCCTCCTGTGCCAGTCAGATCCGATTTGATGGTACACACACAAAAATAATAAAATAAAAAAGTTAACAAACACCAAACCTTAAAAAAACCAAAACAAAACAAAAAGCCCCTTGATACATGTTACAGCATGAATGAAGATTAAAGATATTGAGTTGAGTGAAGCACAAAAGGGCAAATATATGACCTCATTTATAGGCAAGACAAGGAAAGGCAAATTTATAGAGACCAGAGTTTCTCAGTGGTTCTTAGGGGCAGGAGATATAGGGGAAAGGAAGACTAGGAGAAATGGGAAAACCTCATCGATTAAGGGTAGGGTTGTGTAGTTGGTTGTTGTCATTGCTGTCAAGTTGTTCACCTGTGAACACAAATTGGCAAAAGTGTGTGATAGCTGTGTTGATAACAAAATGCACAGAGTACCTTCTGAATCTGCTCATGGACAACCAAACACCTCGTGGTCTTCAGTTTCTTGGTTTAAAGATTGAAGGTCATGAATTCATTTTGACATCCCAATTAACTGGCCCTAGTACTTCTGTTCTACGTCCTCATTCATTACTTAGTGCCTAGGGTCTTAGAAGTTTACAAATGACCTTGTAAAGTACAGCAACTGGTGTTTATTCCCCTCCAGCAGCAATAGGAAGAAGTTATGCGATGGGTGCCTGATTGCCTCCAGGAACGATGGCCTTTTTTGGCTCTAAGACCAGAAGAACTGCATGGTGCCTGGCTACCAGTGCTGATCATCTTAACCAGAGATTCCACAGAAGAATGCTAATCAGACAGGGGAGAATTTCACGTTCTTGGGACTCTAAACTTTTTGGAACAACAGAGGGTGGGTAAAGCCCTAAAGCTTGCCCTGAGATAATCTTTAAGTCTTAAACAAAAAATATCACCTAAAGTCTTCTTTCAATGGAGCAGTAGTTTAACTTCACTTGTTAAACAACGAAAGCAACAAAAGGAGCAGTCTTCGCATTATTGCTCTTTTAGGAACTATCAATATGAGGTCAGGTTGACAACAGCAACTTGAAAAGCTGAATAGGAATCTCAGAGGACAATGAGTTTATGTAAATGAAGGAAGAACAGCCGCTCTGGAAAGGAGAGTGAGACTGATTGTACAACTTGAAGAATTTAACCAGCGCCACTCAGTTGTGTCATCTAAGTTGACTACAACGCATAGTGACCCTGTGAATAACAGACCTGAACGTGGCCCTATCCTGGCCATCATCATTTTCTCTGACATGCTCAGCTGAACCCCACTGCTCAGTCCGTCTTGTTGAGGGGCTTTTCTCTCTTCTTCTGACCCTCCACCTTTCCTAGCATGATGTCCTTCTCCAAGAACTGGCCCCTCTAGACAACATGTCCCAAGGATGTGAGCTGGAGTTTCACCATCTTTGCCTTTAAGGAGCACCCTGGTTGCACCTTCTCAGAGACAGACTTGGTTGTTCTTTTGGCAATCCAGGGGATGTTCAGTCCACGGGACGCCTTTGGCAGGCCATGAGTACTCTTCTCCAACGACACAATTCCAAAGCATCAATTCCTCTTTGGTCGTTGTTATTTGTTGTCCAACTTTTAGCTGCGTAGGAAGCTTAGGTATATGTAGAAACTGTCCAATTGGTATATGTCTTGTATGTGTTCTCAACAATAACAAAATAAATGACTGTGAGGCAGAGAAACCCCGGTGGAGCACAATGCTACTTTGACACCAATGGGGTTGCCATGAGTTCAAGTCAAGAGCAACTGCTTAGTTCAGCAACTTGGAGTGTGAATTCTCTGTCCCCAAGGCTCTAGGCAGGGGAGATACTTCCTGAGGATCTGGTTTCCTTTGCTCCATGGCAGTGCTTGGCCCCTGTAGGGTGTCCAGTTTGTGACCTCTGGTCAGGTTAACACATGAGATGGGATGTCATTTAGAGATAGACCAGTGACAAAGGCTAATCTACTCTTTTTCATTTCCCCAAAGACCCAAGTGAGAAGAAAAAGCATTATGACTAAAGAAGGAATATTTAATTTAGATTAAAAAGAGGTCTATTTTAGCGTCCTGCTGTGGAAACAAGCGATGACTTCTCTGTCTTGAGAATCAGGTCACATCACGTGAGCGGTGATGCGAGCTATTTTAGGTGCACTTTGCAGAGATTCAAGCTCTGCAGTTGGTCCACTGACACATTTATCGCATTTAGGAGGCACAGGGAGGCTTGTACCAAGTCAGTGCCACATCCTGGAGTTCTAGAAGAAAAAAAAGGTTTGCAATAGGGCCTTCTCAAACAGACAACTACATCCTCCACCAGTTTCTTCTTACATTTTGGGATGGGAGTAGAAGAAGGTTCCCTGTGGCATCATGGCTTATCAAAACCAGAAAGGGGAAATGGGTCTCACCTACGTGTACAGAGTCCCCAGGATTCCTAGGTGCTCAATTCTACTTTGATCCCTATCCCCATAAATGCACTAGGTAAAAGGGACACAATCTCCATTCATGGACACATACTTGGTTTCAGGGTTTATAAGTAAAATATTTTATTGTGGTCTTGATAAAAGTTTGCACAGCAAATTAGGATCCTGTTTAATAATTTCCACACAACTTGCCCAGTGACATTGGTTATACTTTTCATCACATCAGTTGCCTCTAGTTCTGTTCTACTTGCTCTGTTTCCAAGAGTCTAGTTTCTCTGTCCTCTTCCCTTCCTTTGCTTTTCAGGAAATGATGACCATTTGGTCTCATGTATTCATGGATGATGCTGTTTATTTTCTAAGCTGATCTGTTATTTAGATGAAAGATGACTATAAGGATTCGTTTTGATTGAACATTTAAATAATATCTCCGGGCCATAGTCTTGGGGAAGTCCTCCACTTACACTGTCCAGTAAATCTGGACTTTTAAAAAAGTTGAATTCTTTTGTACATTTTACTCCCATTCTGTCAGATTCTATCTTTTATGTTCCTGGTCAGAATGTCCAGTGTTGGTAACCAGGCACCATACAGTGCCTCTGGTCTCAGGGTAGATGAGTCCTATGCAATAAATTATTCTCTGAGTCTTTTGTTTCCTTCTTTCTCTTTTTCTCTGAATGCAGAGATGAATAGTTGTCTCTTAGACAAAAGCTCCCAAGCTTTTAAGATATCAAATTGTACTGATCAAGCCAGGAGCTAGTTGTCCTACAGAATCATGATCCAAAGCCATTAGTCCCCATAAACAGATCTTGGGAGGTGCTGAGTTAAGTCTCAAAAGTATCCATCTTTGTACTCCACTTAGTTTCAGTTTGGTATGTCCCAAGCATTTCTTCACATTGCCACATAGTTTCTCATTGCTGTCATTTCTAAATGGCAATGTAACATTCCGTCCTGTAGAGGAGCAGAAATACCTTCACTGAATCCCCTGCTACCATCTGCGTGTGAGCATTCCAGCCTTACTCTGCTGTAAATGGTGGCAGTGGGCTTGGGTTTGGTCTTGGTGACACTGCCAAAATAGTGAGTGTGGTCCTCTGTAATGGCAGGCTTGACTACGACTTTGCCCAGGCTTATTTTTGTTTCTCTTCTCTCCCACAGGGCGGTCCAGGAGGTTCCAGCACCGGATTTGGAAACTTTGTAGAAATTGGACCCCTTGACAGTGATCTCAAACCACGAAACACCACCTGGGTAAGGTGAACCTGAGATGTGACCTCTCAGAGGCCAAACCCTCTGCCCTTCCCACTCTGGGCGGTGTGTGTGTGTGTCACAAATTTAGCGCTGTTTCCCCTCTTCCACCACCAGCATCATGTGGTCTGCCTTCCTTGGGTGTACTGAGGCCCTGGACACATGTCCACAGGCTGCTTCATTAGCTTAGCATCTGCCATTTCTCTACGACTTACCCCACGCAGACCTCCCTTGCCCTTCCCAACCACGTGACCTTCCTCTCCACTTCCTTTGAACCTACTGTGATCCACATAAAGGCATCTGAAATCTCAGATGGAAGTCCTACTATCTGGTCACAACCTCTATCCTTTCTTCTCTGTCCTACCTTCCTATATATTATTCACTCATTTAAAGTATCTAAACCAACAGCTTTTAGTACACCACAGAGGGTTTTTTAAACTTTTTTGTTGTGATATGGGTCAACGTTTGCAGAGCAAATTGGGTTTTTTCCTTTTATTTTTTTTTAATTTAATTTTATTATTTTTTTGTGTGTGTACCATCAAGTCGGATCTGACTGGTACAGAAGGAGACTGTCCCTCCTTCTCCAGCAGAGCACCTGGTGGATTCGAACCGCACACCTCTGGGACTGCAGTGCAGCTTCTTGCCACTAGGCCACCAGAGCTCCCTTGCAAATTGGCTTTGCATTCAACAATTCATGCCCATTTGGTTCGGTGACACTGGTTGGAATCCCCAGAGTGTGACTGCTCTCTTCGCATTCTTCCTCGTGTTTCCTGCTTGCATTCCTCCTTCTTGCTCCTCCTTCCACATTTTTCAGTTATCTAAATGATCAGCTCAGACTGCTAAGCATACCCTGCACCACGCCGACCTCCAGTCACATCTCCATACATTTACCCAGGTACGCTTTACTTTCAGGTTTCCTCTCTGTCCTTGGCTTGGATCTCATTCGGTTGGCCACACATTCATATCTGTCTCACATCATTGCAACTGCTCTAGCATTCTGAGTTGTGCTGCTGCTTTGAGGACCCCTCTGCGCCCTTTGGACTTCTCATTTCTCTCTGCACCACTCTTCATGACGTGCCCTTTATTAATTAGTCTTGCTATGGAGTCAATGCACCTGGCTACTCCTTTGACCTAGGACACTCCTATCCATGTCCAATTAAAATGCCACTTCCGCTGTGCTAGGAGAGGTCGCCACTGGCTTGTCTCAAGCCTCTCAGAGTTAAGAGGGCACATGGCTGGTGCAACGGTAACCAAAACTGAGTAGACCCAGGCCCAAGTCCTGGGCAAGGAGGGGCTGGTAGCCTGTAAAGGACATGGCTGGACTTGATCATTAACAGCCCTCTGTAACTGTAAACCTCTTTGGAGAAACATAGTAGAATAAATCATGTTCCCCTAATGTAAAAAGGAGGGAGATCTGGTGGCCTGATGGTAAGGAGTTGTGCTGTCCACCCAAAGGTGCATGATTTGAATCCATGAGCTGCTGCATGGGAGAAAACGAGCAGACTCCTCCCAACTTATAGCCTCTGAAAATTCACCGGAGGGCCAGCTATGCGTCAGTTCTGACTCGACAGCACACAACATCAACAAATGTACAAAGGAGAGAGTGCTGGTGGCGTCATGTGGAGACAGACAGTTGCAGTGCTAACCCAAAGGTTGCACGTCTGTGGTTCAAATCCACGAGCAGCTTCTCAGGAGAAAGATGGGCATTCTCCTCCCATGGGGATTACAGCCTTGGAAATGCAGTGAGGGTTTGCTAAGAGTCAGAACCAACTTGACAGTGAGAGAGAGAGTGTGTACTAGGAAGTCATACCAGTGTCAGAACTGGATTCATTTAAAGAAAAGCTGTGAGTGATATTCAGAGATGAGAACTTTCTCACTGCGTAGACTTAGTGCTCAGACTGACAGTAATGGTTTACATGCTTAACCGATTACATGTGGTACATTTGTATCGTGGGGGAAAGTGTCAACTTCCAGTCTTTGATCTGCCCATCTGTGCGATCTTTACTTCTGCCTTCTCCTCGCTATATTTTATGTTTTCATCTCTTATCTTCAAAGAAGATACCATTTAGCCACAGGCTCATAACCACAGTGGTCATCTTCACACATGTGCTGTGCTGAGCCATGGAAGATACACAAAGGTAAATGTTGACCAGCTGACTGATTGCAACTATGCTTCCCCTCTGTCTGTGACTCGTAGCTCCAGTCTGCCAGTCTCCTGTTTGTGGACAATCCCGTGGGCACCGGGTTCAGTTACGTAAATGGGAGTGGCAAATACACCAAAAACCTCGACATGGTGGCTTCGGACATGATGGTTCTCCTGAAAACATTCTTTAACTCTCACAGAGAATTCCAGGTGAGCAAAGGCTGGGAACAGCTAAGTAAAGGGCTGGTGGCCACAACACGACACCACTCAGCATAACTCAGCCCCTCTTATAAAAAAAAACCAACAACAATGGATCCCCAGCTGATTTTAGAAAGGACCTCTTCATACCCAAAAGTGGGCTTTCCTTTTTATTATCTTGAAAGTTGAAGGGTTTTGCTTGAAAGAATGAACCTGCAGGCAGTTTTTTGATTGGACATTGCAGTCAGAGATGAGAGGGAAGACAAAAGCTGGTTTGTTGTGTCTGGACATTGCCTGGGATGGAAATGTAAAGTGAATTAATATGAATTTTTATTTTTAAATTTTATATGAATTTTTAAAAGCCTGTGAGATGCTTCACTTCTTTACATGTTACTTTTCTTGCTAGACGATTCCATTCTACATCTTCTCAGAGTCCTATGGAGGGAAGATGGCTGCTGGCATTGGTCTAGAGCTTCATAAGGTAACATATGATGGCTTTGTTGTTTTGGTTTTGAATGGAAACCTGATAGTGTTACATTTTTTTAATACTCATCTGATAATGAATGAATTTTGGCCAGGGACTGTGACTGAAGGGTAAGTCTGTGATGATAACCAAGAAATGTTTTTGAAAGAATAGTGCAAATGACCTTATTAGTTATCATCAATACTTTAAATCTACATCGAGGAAAACAGTGAATTTTTCTGGCATTGGCCTAGCAACAAATAGATTATGTGAAACAAGATAGAGAATCTAAAAGCAGATATTTAAAAAATGCATATATGGGGAGGGGTTTGTGCGGGGAGAAGGGTGCAACAATGAATGAATGGAATCCCAAAATCTCTGTAGATGTTCATTGAAATGAAAAATAAACAACCTAAATTAAAAAAAAAAGCATATATGTGTGTAAGTGTACTTTATACACACATAACTATCTAATATAATAAATAATGTTGTTGTTAAATGCCGTCGAGTCACAGGCGACTCATAGAGACCCTATGAAGGAGAGTCCTAGACGCTTGGGTGCCTTTCATCCTCTCTCCAGGTTCATAGGGTTTCTGGAGGCAAGCTGTTATGGAAGTGGATGCCACTCCTCCTTCCAAAAATAATATTGTACTATATATTTATATATTGTGGTTATATACTATCACGTTGACTGTGACTCATATAGCAGGTGACTTTAACAACATATTTGACTCCTGCCCTGTTCTGTGTCATCCTTATAATCTCTGAAACACTTGAGCCCATTGCAATCACTATGTCAATCTATCATGCTAAGGGTTTTCCTCTATTTCACTGACCCTCTTTTTCAGCATGATGTCTTTTTCCCTCCTGACAACATGCTCAAAGTATGTGAGATGAAGTTTCACCATCCTTGCCTCTAAGGAGCAGCTTGTTTATACGTTAAAGATTATGTGTCAACAAATTTACAAATATATTTATATTATATATCAGAGGAAAGGATTTTGAGGCTCCATCTTACATACTTTGGGTATATTGTCAGAAAGGACCAGTCCTTGGAGAGGAACATCATACTCGGAAGAGTAGAGGGACAGCTCAGGAGACAAAGACTCCAGATGAGATGTATGACATGTTAACTGGGGTAGTGGGGGTAGATGTGTCATTCAGTGAGATTGGCTCAGGATAGAGCAGGAAGCAGAGCTTTTGTGTGTAATGAGGCTATGAGTTGTAGTTGACTTGACAGCACGTAACAGCAACAATATATGAACATATATATAATACATGTTCATGTATATGTATCACACACACACACAAGAGTAAGGAGCTCTGGTAATACATTACGTGTTTCATTGCTAACCAGAAGTCAGCAGTTCAAGTCTACTAACTGCTTTGTGGAAGAAAGATGGACAGTGTCCTCTTATAAAGATATATAGCCTTGGAAGCTTAGTGGAGGGTGACTGTAAGTCAGAATTGGCTCGTGGCAATGGCCATACACCTAGTAAGTTGGCATTCCAATTCATTGAGAAAGGATAGAATGTTGCATAAGTTATGTGGCATCCAATGGCTATTTGGGAAGTAGTGGGAGGCTGGATTTTTGCCTTGTAGAAAATATATCTGGGAGGCTACACTCTATGAGTAGAAATGTGGCATCAGCGTTGGAGGTAGACTCATCAACAATCTGCATTATGCAGATGACACAACCCTGCTTGCTGAAGCTGAGGAGGACCTGAAGCGCTTGCTGCAGAGGGTCAAGGACTGTAGCCTTCAATATGGATTGAAGCTCAACATCAAGAAAACAAAGATTCTAAAACAAAACAAAGCAACAAAGATTTTTACCACTGGGCCAATTGGCAGCATCATGATAGATGGTGAAGAGACTGATTGTTAACAGCTTCAGTTTGCTTGCTCTATAATCAACACTCTTGGTACCAGCAGCCAGAAAATTAAAAGACAAATGACATTGGAAAGTCTGCTGTCAGAGACCTCTCCGAAGTATTGAAGAGCAATGGTATCTGGAGACTAAGGTGTGCCTGACAAGGCCATGGTCTTTGCAATTATTTGTTATGTATCAGAGAGCTGAGCAATGACTAGGGATGATAGAAGGAGAATTGATGCCTTTGAGCTGTGGTGCTGGAGAAGAGTACTAAATTTACTATGGACTGCTAGAAGAACAAACAGATTTGTCCTGGAGAGGGTGAAGCCAGGCTGCTCCTTGGGGGCAAGGATTCTGAAGCTTCCTCGGACATACTTTGGACATGATGCAAGGAGGGATCAGTCCTTGGAGAGGGATGCCATGCTTGGGAGGGTGGAGGGACAGCACAAGAGAGGAAGACCCTCAATGAGGCATATTGATTCAGTCCCTGGGGTAATGGGAATAGGTGTGTCGGAGACAGTAAGATTGGCACCAGATAGAGCAGGGTTTAGGGCTATTGTACATAGGGTCGCTATGAGTCACAGGCAACTCGACAGCACATAACAACAATAGTAACAACAATGGCTATAGTTGGGGACAATTAAAATAAAATAGGTGCCTCCCTCCATGTTGAAACACTTTGCAGTCATCACAAAGAATGGATGGATATAGATGTATTAAACATAGAATGCAGAGAGCTCTGGTGGTCTAGTGGCAAGAAGCAACACTGTAATCCCAGAGGTATGCGGTTCAAATCCACCAGATGCTCTGCTGGAGAAGGAGGGGCAATCTTCTCCTATACTACTCAGATCTGATTTGATGGTACACACACAAAAAAAGTAATAAAATAAAAAAATTTAATTAACAAAAAACCAAAACACACAGAACGCTGTCTTGTGAGTATAGTTAAGTGGAAAAAGCAAGTTGTAGAGTGTTATGAGCTATGTTGCTTGGGAAAAAACCCATCTATACGTGGGTAGAGCTGGGTTGTTGCAGACTGGGCCAGTTGACTCACAAGGTGTAAATATTTAATAGCTCTTTACGAGGGGGAAATTGCTGTGACATGCTGGGTAATGTGCTAGGTAATACTGTGAGCTTGACTTTCATCAGACTCACCATTAAAGCCAGAAGAGGGTTTCAGCTGCCTGATCGCAATCCTGAACAACTCTGCCTTCCCCTGTTGGTGGAAAGTTACCTCAGTCGTGTCATTTACACACCACATGATGTCTAGACCAATCCCCCTTTCACATAATGGCTTGAAAATCATTCTTAATCCTCACTGAAATCAGTCACCTTTATTAAAGATTTCAAAAGGATGATTTCTCTCTCTCATTTTGTTCATGTCTATTCTTCCATAAAGTACAGTGTTCCTTATCACCTGTCACTATATAGGTTACCCTAAAACATAATTCCTTCTAGAAAAGCCAGGTAAGTGCCACATCCCACCCCCCATTTAATTACCAGTGTTCAAAGTGGGATACTCATTGCTTTTTTCCTTTTTTTTTCCACATTAGAGTGCTCTGAATAGCTTAGGGTCACAGGATTCAAAATGCTTAAAATGTAAAAGGAATATTATGAAAATTCTCCTGTGCAAACCCTCCTTCTCCCAGGGTAATCTCTGTTATTCATTTGTCCTATATTTTCAGAGATATTTTATGCCTATATAATTTATATATATTCTTTCTTCCATTTTTATACCAATGATAGCATATGCTGCAGACATTTCAGTGCCTTTGAAAATGAATTTAAATATTATCTTGGAACTTTTTTCCAAGTAATAGCTTTTAAAAAAAAAAAATTGAAACCCAGAAATAAAATTCTTATTCTGTTTTGATAGTTGCATCATATGCTGTGGAAATAACATATGTCATTTAGCCAGTACTATGGAGAGATATTTAACTCACTCCCAATTGTCTGCTACTGGAGATCTGTGTTATTTTTAAAATCATTAAAGGAGCAGACAGTCATGAAAGCATCTGTTCCATTCTCTGAGACCTTCAAGTGTGTCTGGTGCTTATACAATGATGATTCCAACGGTGCCTTCCGAGGACTTTATGAGAACGCACAGACCTCAATGGCGAATGGGTGACAGTTGTCCCTTCTCAAGAAGACTAAGGACTGATAACATCCTGTGAGTGAAGTACAGAGGCTTATGCGGTTCTTATTCAGTTTTTTTCCCTTGGGAAGCTGGACAGTGAATAAGGATGACGGAAGAAGAATTGATGCCTTCGAGTTTTGGTGCTGGAGGAACAGGGCTGAATATCCCAAGGACAATCAAAGGAATCAACAGGAATGTCTAAGAAAAGGTGCAGCCAGGGTGCTTTTTGGCTGCAAGAATGGCGAAGTTGCATCTTTCATACTTTGCACATGTTGCTAGGAGAGGTTCTTCCTTGGAAAGGGATCTCATGCTTGGAAAGGAGGAGGGTCAGCAAAAGAGAGGAAGATCCCCAAGGAGACAGATAGACACAGTGACTGCAGCAGTGGGCTCAGGTGTGTCAGGATGATGAAGATGACACAGGACAGGACAGGGTTCGGGTCCGTCGTTCTTAGGGTCCCCATGAGTCGTACTGAACTTGACGGCACCTAATAACAAATCATTCTGCATATGGCGGCAGGGCAGAATGACTCGTGCCCCCTTTATGAGAATCAAGTCCTTCTCCAGGGAATCCTGGAGAAGCTGGGCAGAAGTGTTCTGTGCTCAGTAAAGGCAGGTATAAAGCTTTCCTCACTCCCTCAACTGAGGAGGAGAAGGAGACCTGTGTGTTCTTCACAAACATGTGTCTTTTTGTTCTTTTTCCAGGCCATTCAGCAGGGGAGCATCCAGTGCAATTTTGCTGGGGTCGCTTTGGGTGATTCCTGGATCTCACCTATAGGTAAGAAGAGGGTTTTCCAGCATCTTTCTCATTCCCTTTCCCTCATCCTTTTCTGGGGCTTGTGGATTGTGCGTGTTCTGATTTAAAAAAAAAAAGTGCAGCAGTTGTCTTTGGACCCTTGGAGATGTCGTCCTAATGTTTGCCTCAGAGCATCTGAGAGATTTGGGGATGAGGACCCATTTACAGAACCCTATGGGCCGAACTGAGTTCTCTTTGTTCATTCTCGCAACAAAAGAATCCAAGCTCACGCTTGAAGGCATTCTCCAGGCTCAGAGCGGTGATGTAATGTGCCCTCTCACGTGGCGTGAGTCACCTGGTCAGGATTTAGACTCCCGTCTGTCTGACTCAGTCCATTCCTTCCACCACCCGAGGCTGGACTGTGTGCATTTGGGGTGAAATTCTCACCTCTTGCCTCTGTTGGTGGCAGGAGGAGATTGCCATCAAGCTTAGTAATCAGAGGTTTGCCATTTCCCATTTCGCAATGATCGTCATTATTGCAAGCACAGCTGAGTTGTTTGTGTTGTAGATATCCGAGGTGTGGCTTCAAACCACACCAGTAATCATCGTAACTGGGTTTCTCAACCTCAGCATGCTGATGTCTGAACCTACCGCTCTTTGCTTTGAGGAGCTGTCCTACGCATTACAGGACATTTAGCAACATCTTTGGTCTCTACCAATTAGACCTCAGCTGTGACAACCAACAATGTTTCCAGCCATTGTCCAATCTCTTGAAGGGATGCCAAAATTGCCTCTGATTGAAAACTACTGCTCTAATCTAACTAAAAGTGACCTTTTGCAGCAAACAAAGATAATGGGGTTAGAAATCAGAAGAGAGGTTACCTCTGGAATATGGAGGGGAATGGGCTAGGAAGGGACACAGAAGAACTTTCTATGTGCTGCCACTACTGTGCACTGTGGCAATTGCTGAGTATAGGCAATGATCAAAGCTTATCCGAGTGTGTGTTTATGGTTTGTAGTATCGAATGATAACTGAATTTTTAAAAATAATCATATACAATCAGAGCTGCATAGTAAAGGGGGGGGCTGTATAACAATGAAAGAACTTTTTCCCCAAGAAAAAAGCTATCTGGAGGGAGTGGGGGCAGGGAGAAAAATGTGCAACAATGAATAATTGGAAACACAAGTTCTTTATAAACTTTCATTAAAACCTCAATTAAAAAAAATCATGTACAAAGAGCATTATTCCCCTCGTACAGGGGAAGGGTTTGTCTTGTGACTGAGCTTTGTCTCACTGGCTCTGGATATTCTGCTGCGAGGTAGAATCATTTTTTGTGGGGATTTTTTTTTTGCCTTTATTCTTGGCATCTCCCAAGTAGGACTAAAATGTCATAAAACTAAAGTCTGTCAGTGTGGCAAAAAGGGCTTGTTGTTGTTGTTATGTGCCATCGAGTCGTTTCCGACTCATAGCGACCCTATGCACAACAGCTCTAAACCCTGCTCTATCCTGCGCCAAC
>NW_006399827.1:1880037-1947544 GCF_000299155.1 Elephantulus edwardii | reverse complement strand
ATGTCATGGACAATATTACCAGGCAGAACCAATTCTATGAGAGCCAAGTCATCAAACAAGAGAACGAGGCTGGCTATGACAGAAGACCACTGGAAATGGAGCCACAGCAGCGGGCCTATCGCCCAGAAATGAAGACAGAAATGAAACAGGAAGTACCCACCAGCTTCCTACCCTCTGAAGCATCTCAATCCAAGCCAGACAGACTACAATTCCAGGGTCGTAAGAGGCCTTATGAAGAAAACCAGGGACGGGGGTACTTTGAGCACCGAGAGGATAGGAGGGGCCGCTCTCCTCAGCCTCCAGCTGAAGAAGATGAAGAGGAATTTGATGACACCCTTGTTGCCATTGACACATATAACTGCGACCTTCACTTTAAGGAGTAGCGGCTATCCGCTCACAATTGAGGGATTTGCATACCTATGGTCAGGAGCCCGAGCCAGCTATGGGGTCAGAAGGGGTCGAGTGTGCTTTGAAATGAAGATCAATGAGGAAATTTCCATGAAGCACCTTCCATCTACAGAGCCTGACCCACATGTTGTCCGTATTGGCTGGTCCCTGGACTCCTGCAGCACTCAGCTAGGCGAAGAGCCTTTCTCCTATGGCTATGGCGGCACTGGGAAGAAATCCACCAATAGCCGGTTTGAAAACTATGGAGACAAGTTTGCAGAGAATGATGTGATTGGCTGCTTTGCGGACTTTGAATGTGGGAATGATGTGGAACTTTCCTTTACCAAGAACGGAAAGTGGATGGGCATTGCCTTCCGAATCCAGAAGGAAGCTTTGGGAGGCCAACCCCTCTACCCTCATGTCCTGGTGAAGAATTGCGCAGTGGAGTTTAACTTTGGCCAGAGAGCAGAACCCTACTGTTCCGTCCTCCCAGGCTTCATCTTCATCCAGCACCTTCCCCTTGGTGAGCGGATCCGGGGCACTGTTGGACCAAAGAGCAAGGCAGAATGTGAGACTCTGATGATGGTAGGCCTGCCTGCTGCTGGCAAGACCACATGGGCCATCAAACATGCTGTCTCCAACCCCTCCAAGAAGTACAACATCCTGGGTACCAATGCCATCATGGATAAGATGCGGGTGATGGGCCTGCACCGACAGCGAAACTATGCTGGCCGATGGGACGTATTGATCCAGCAAGCCACCCAGTGCCTCAACCGCCTCATCCAGATCGCAGCCCGCAAGATCAGACAAATGTTTATGGATCTGCCCAGAGACGAAAAATGAGACCATTTGAAGGCTTCCAGCGTAAAGCTATTGTCATTTGTCCCACCGACGAGGACCTGAAGGACCGAACAATAAAGCGAGCGGATGAGGAAGGAAAGGATGTCCCTGATCATGCTGTGTTAGAAATGAAAGCCAACTTCACGTTGCCAGACGTAGGGGACTTTCTGGATGAGGTCCTGTTCATTGAGCTGCAGCGTGAGGAAGCAGACAAGCTGGTGAGGCAGTACAACGAAGAAGGACGCAAGGCCGGGCCACCCCCTGAAAAGCGGTTTGACAACCGTGGTGGTGGTTTCCGGGGCAGAGGAGGTGGAGGTGGTTTCCAGCGCTACGACAACCGAGGGCCCCCTGGTGGCAACCGAGGAGCCTTTCAGAACCGAGGTGGTGGTGGCGGTGGAGGCAGCAACTACCGAGGAGGTTTCAATCGAAGTGGCGGAGGTGGCTACAACCAGAACCGCTGGGGTAACAACAACCGGGATAACAACAACTCCAACAACCGAGGCAGCTACAATAGGATCCCTCAGCAACAGCCACCACCACAGCAGCCCCCACCACCACCCAGCTACAGCCCTGCTCGGAACCCCCCCCTGTGCCGAGCACCTACAACAAGAACAGCACCATCCCTGGCTCCAGCGCCAATACCAGCACCCCTACCGTCAGCAGCTACAGCCCTCCACAGCCAACTTACAGCCAGCCACCCTACAACCAGGGAGGTTACACCCAGGCCTACACAGCCCCACCACCTCCACCTCCACCACCACCTGCCTACACCTACGGGAGCTACGGCGGGTACACCCCGGCCCCCTACACCCCGCCGCCACCTCCCACCGCACAGACCTACCCTCAGCCCAGCTATAACCAGTATCAGCAGTATGCCCAGCAGTGGAACCAGTACTATCAGAACCAGGCCCAGTGGCCGCCATATTACGGGAACTACGACTACAGTAGCTACGCTGGGAGCACACAGGGCGGCACGAGCACACAGTAGCCAGGGCACCCGGAGGTCCTGCCCGCTTCTCTACCAGCGCCACCTTGGCCCAGCTGATGCCCCCACTGGGTCGTGTGGTGCTGGAAGACAGGTCGTCCCAGGGCTGACTCCCTCCAGCCAGCTGCCTCCCAACTGAGGGCTCCACACAAGGGGCCTGGCATTTCTCTGGATTCAAACAGGCAACAATGAGCTTTTATCTTCTGTTTGTTCCCATGTCCTCCTCTTCCTCCTCCCTTTTTGACTAAAAAGCCTTCCCCTCCCTTGGTACAGTGAAGCTGGGTGACTGAGGACTCCTGCTGTTCACACTCACTCAGCCCCACCCTCGGCCCTTCATCTTCCCAGACCCTCATGCAATTTGTTATAAATTCTTCCAGGAGCTGTTTTACTGTCTACTTTTCAGGATTTAAAAAAAAAAAAAGAAAAAAAATTGAAAACTTAAAAAAAACCCAAAAACAAACAAACCATCAACCCATGAGCAAAATGCAGAGAGGAGGCAGTGACAGATCTTTTTTCTTTTGTAATTATGTTTTCCCTCTTCCTTTTTTTTTTTTTAGTTTGAGAATTTGTCAATTTTTACTGTGGGTCAACTATTGATAGGCTATTTCATCTCTTTGCTGACTTCAGGTGACTGAGGAAGAGCCACACCCTCAAAAAATACACAAAAAAAACCCCCAACAAACCAAAAAGCCACCTTTGACCTAACTTTTTATACAATGTCTCGGTTCCCCATAACTTTGCACACAGCTTCTGTGTTCAGTTGAATTGTAACTACTTTTTGTATTTGGAGAGAGTGTGACTATTGAACTTGAAACCTTTAAAAAAAAAAAGCTCTGAGAGGGGCAATCTCTGGTGGCCTAGTGACAGGAAGCTGCAGTGCAATCTCCAAGGTGTGCGGTTCAAATCCACCAGAGGCTCTGCTGGATAGGAGGGGCAATCTGATCTTGTAGCAGTCAGATCCTACTTGATGGTACACACACAAAAAAATAATAAAATTAAAAAGAAAAACAACACAACAACAGAAAAAAGAAAAGGCTCTGATAAGGTCTGCAGTAAAGAAATGGAATCGTGGCAAGAAGCTGCTCTGCAATCCCAGAGGAGAGCGGTTCAAATCCACCAGACGCTCTGCTGGAGAAGGAGGGACAATCTCCTCCTGTACCAGTCAGATCCAACTTGACGATATACACACACATTAAAAAAAGAAATTAAAAAAAAATGGAATCATATTTTACATGACTTCAAAGGCATTGGACCTGAAGTGCTTGCTACAGAAAATCAAGAATTGCAGCCTCGTATATGGATTGAAGCTTAACATCAAGAAAGCAAAGATTCTCACCACTGGGCCAAGTTAAAATCCTACAGAACCGAGGTTCCTTGAAATATATACTGAGAGTGACTTGTGTCCTAGGGAGCCATTGAAGGCTCCTGAGCAGAGGAGTCAGTACAGTCATATGTGTTTTACAGATTGAGGTTTTTCGTGCTTTGTGGGCACATCTTTCCCCGTGGCACTCACCTTACCAAGTGCTATGGAAATTGTTAGTTGTCTAAACTAAACCCATCTATTCTCTTTAAAGCCCCTTGCTGCCTCTATAGTCCTTAATGCATTCTGTTATGGAACAGAAATGAATTGATTGGCACGGTAACCACAGACACTGACGTGATGACTTATTAGCATTCTTCCTTAATTAGCTCCTTGGCGAAGCTAGTCCCTCTAAGCAGGAAGAGCAGATAGGATGCATAGCAGAAATGTGAGGGCGGGGAGGTATTTTAAGCTGTCAGAAAGCCTAGAAGTCTGCAGATAAGAGCGTCCACCTGTCCACCCACTGCCTGCCAGTGAAGATGCCATCACAGTCTGTGACACACTCACTGGGCCCATATCAGACCAAATTAACCTGCCATCAACCTTCTGAGTCAGACAGAGGGCCTCTCCCTCACCCTGGCCCCGCCTCCCAGCCGCTGAGATGACAGCTCATCTCGCGAGTGGGCCCCGCTGAGTTTAGGAGCCTTTTAACACAGAGCCACTGTGTTCTGCTTCTCTCACGCTTTCTGCTTTGGGGAGGCCGCTGGTTGGATTTTTCTTTGCAAAGTCAGCGCCACGCTAAACTAATTTTGTTCATCTGTGCTTTCCTCTAGATTCAGTACTCTCCTGGGGACCTTACCTGTACAGCATGGTGAGTAGGCGGGGCCTCACCTGCTCGGGTTTTCGGTCCCGCCCTCAGTAAGGAGGAGGCCAGTCAGGTTTGTCTGTGTGGTTAACGCTGCCATTAATATAATGGCTCCTGCTCTTTGGGGACCACAGGCCACGTCATACTGGGGCTGATAAGCCTCAGCCTCAGGGGCAGAGTCATCAACGCTTATCCTCTCTTTCTAAGCACAAGAAACAATATTTAAAAAAAAAACAAAACAAAACAATGTTTTTGTTCTTTCATGATGAAAATATACATAACATATGTCACCACAATGATTTCCACATGTACAACTCGATGACATTGAAGACATTCTTCAAAGGCTTTCTAACCACACTCTTGCTATCCTGTTCCAAATCATTCTACTTCAGTTGGCATAAAGTCAATTTCCTCTCAGCAAAATCTCCACCTCTTCCTTTTGGTCTTATCCGCAGTAACCATTAACAATCTTTAGTTTCTATATCTTTGTTTCTTTCATGTGAGACACTATTATTTATTTGCACATGACTTTGTTTTGCTGAGCATGAGGCTTCCAAGGTTCAACTGTGTTGTGGCTTATAAGAAATAACCTTTTTAAAAATCTTCTACCTTTTAGAAAAATGTTTTATTTTGGCCGAGAATATACACAGCAAAACCTGCACCCGTCCCAACGGTATCTCACTGTTACTGACACCGATTACTTGCTGAGTTGTGTAATCATTCCCCCCTCCTTTTCTGAATGCATCTTCCTCCATGAGCATAAACTCACTCTCCCTAAAGTTCCTGTGTCGTCGTCTGAGTTGCTGTTGTCAATTTGGCCCCTAATTGTAAGGCCATTCTCCTACATAACTGCAAGGCTATTATCTTCCCTGAGAAAAGGAATCATTTCTTTTTTTTCTTTTCCACAAAAATAATATTTATTATACTTTTTGCACATGACACTGCTAAAACATTTCTATTATAGAATCATTTCTTAATATAATCTAAGATCTAGTCCATTCTCAAACTTCCCCACTCTTCTCCAGAATATATTTTATAGCTCTTGTCTTTGAATCATCTTCTGGCTAAGATTAGTGGTCACACTAAACATGGTTTTAAGGTGGACAGCTCTAATGAAGTAAATATACTGGTGGTGGTTACATGTTCATGTGTTTTGTAAAGTGTAAAGCGTAGAATCAGTAGAATCTGCTGTGAACTGTAGGTGGTGATGTGCCTTCATAGGGAAGCTCCCCTTTCTCTGTCCTCTCTTTCCCTCACCTTCCTTGTTCTGGGTTTGCATTCTAGTCTCTTCTGGATGACCAGGGTCTGGCTAAGGTGTCCAGTATTGCCGAGCAAGTCCTGAATGCTATAAGCAGTGAGAAATACAAGGAAGCCACCCAGCTGTGGGGCAAAGCAGAATTGGTCATTGAACAGGTAAAGGGGGACATGGCTGGGATAACCCATTTGATTTCTTCCCAAGTGTACAGGACTTGGGGAGCCCGGGGCAGGGAGCGGGGGGTTTGTGGGGGTGGGCGGGAAGGATTCACGTGGTGAGTATTTACAGAAGTGGGATCTATCCTGAAATTTCCACCTATTCTAAAAATTATTGCAAGTCAGAACAATAAACTGTGTGGTTAATGCCAGACAAGTCAGAGCAGCAATACTGTAGCCTTCTTTGTTGTTGTTAGATGCTGATGACCGATAGAGACTCTATGTGACAGGGTAGAATGGCCTCATAGGCTGTAATTGTTAGGAGAGCTCTGGTGGTCTAGTGGATATGGACTTGTTTTGCCAATCCAATGTTAGGCAGTTTGAATCTACCAGCTTCTCTGAGAGAGAAATCGCCACTCATAACTCTTTATAGCCTCTGCAAACCTTCTGAAGGATCGTTGTGAATCAGGTCGAACTTGACAGCAATGTGAGTGGGAAAGGGAGAGAGGGAGGATCTTTAGGGAGCAGATTGGCAGTTTTTTCTATTCTGGAACTACCAGGCAGTTAGAAGGGCCAACATTTCTGTTTTCAGCTTAGTGCCTAACCACTGAACCACCAGGACATAGCCCTTTCACAGCATTAGAAAGCTGCACAGGCCTGTCCTGTCCCTTAGTTGAATGTATCGATTATATAAGAAAGAGTAAGATCTGCAGAGGGCAGTGTATAGTTTGGAGTCCTATATCCTTTATTTCAAGGCTCTCAAAGCAACATTCTGACTCCAGTACGGCGTGGCCAGCACTGTTCTCGTGTAAATGAACTCAGGCCCCTGGTTTTCTAGGACATGAACTTGGTTCGTGTGAACTGTTCTCCACCAGTGAGAGAGTGGACCTGCCCGGCTTGTTTCTGAGCTGTCAGTCAGAGCTGTGTTTCTTGTTCTCCGAACGAATTGACAAAGCTAAACTGTCCTTGGATAAGCTAGGTGGACACTCTTTCTGTTTAGAAACTTTAGTCATGGGCAAATGAGGAAAACAACAGCCAAACATGCTTTCATTTTTCAGAACACGGATGGGGTGAACTTCTACAACATCTTAACTAAAAACACCCCCATGTCTGCAAAGGAGTCGAGTCTAGAATTCACCCAGAGCCATCTAGGTGAGTGCATCTGGGAGTCTGGTAGACCCTCTGCCATCCTACTGGCAAAGGGATACCAAGTTTTTGAAATCACTTTATTAACATAGGGAACTTTGGGGGTCTAGTGTCTAGTGAAGGTTGTACTGCTAAATCCACTGGCAGCTCCATGGGAGAAAGATGAGCAGTCTCCTCCTGTGCAGTTTGCAGCCCCTGAAAATCAGCTGGAGGGTCAGCTAGGGTCCCAACTCAACGGCAAAGAGTTATTTACAGACCTTAAAACCTTCCACTTGAAGTGCACAAATCACTGCTTTTAGTACAGTCACTATAGTGCAAACATCACCACCACAGTTTAGATTCAGAGCCTTTCCACCACTTTGAAAGGATCCCATGAACTTCTTTGTAGTTGATTCCCTCTTCCAACCTCAACCCCAGGAACCACTGATCTATCTTTCACAGGTAAGAACATTTCATATAAATGAAGACATACACTAGGTAGTCTTTTCTTTTTTATGTTGACTTCTTTCTTATAGCACTGAGTGTGCTGTATTTGAAATTTGAACACCAAGTCTTCTACATTGAATTACAGTATCTATTCTAATGATTTATTTCAGTTGTCTTCCAGCTTACCCAACATCCTCCCTCCGTAAGCCAATAAGGGCTGCATGAACACTCCAGATTATATTCTTAGCTGATTTCCTTTGGTCATTCAAGGGAATCTGGATGACCACAAGAAGATAGAATGCAAGCATTATTATCTCTACTTTCAGCCTGTTTCTAACCTTCTTCCTCCATGTGGGGTACATCAATGCGACCCTTTATCATGTTTGTTTTTTTAAAACATTGGGATTTGAGTGAAAGTTTACAAAGCACATTAATTTTATACTCAACCATTTATGCACATTTTGCTTCATAACACTAATGACAGTACCCACAATATGACTGCACTCTTCCCATTTCCTCCCTGTGAGTCTCATTTTCATTAATCCTCCTGTCTTACCCCTTCCTAACTTCTGGAGTTTTCCCTGGGGTAAATGCTGCTCTTTTACCTTTTCTGGTTGGGTAGTTGAAGGATTGAATAGCTCCCTGATGTTAGTGTTGCTTGGCAGAAAGTCAAACCACAAGGGTGAATTTTGTCCAGGGTCAAAAGGTGGCATAAGGACCATGCTCTTGCGGTTTCTGCCAATCTCTACTGAACTCTACTGGTTTGGGGTTTTGTTCCACATTTCCCCCAACTCTACCCAGGATCTTCTGTCATGATCCCTTTCAGTGTGCTTACCAGTGGTAGCCCGGCACCAGCTGGTTCTTCTGGTCTCAAAGTCAAGGTGACCCTTTTCATTTTCCAGCTGAGACCAACCCTCTTTATTGTGCCCAGCCTCTCCAGCAGTTTGGGAAAGCTGTCTTCTTGGTTTTCTTTCCAGCCTTTTGACTCACTGAATGCCACTTTGGTTTTAGGGCATCTTTATCAGCACCACTTGAGATACCTGCACCAAGATGCCTTGAGTCAGCTCATGAATGGCCCCATCAGAAAGAAGCTCAAAATCATCCCTGAGGATTACTCCTGGGGAGGTATTTATATGACCTCATTACATGCCTTTTATATCATTTGGGGGATAAAAGGGGTCCAATTCAAAGACCTTAATGTATAAAATGGATTTTATTGGTGGCAATGGTATGCAGACTAAACAATTTTATTTATTGTCCGTATCTTCTAAATGGACAAGCAGATATCAGTATAGTGAACAGCATGTCAAAAATTTATTTGATAATCATAAGATCATAGAGTTTGATGGGTGGAGGGAGGCGGGGTGTAGGAAATGGGAAAGATCTGGTGTGAAAAACAATGTGTACAAGCTTTGTAAAAAAAATTTTTTTTAAAGAAAGGGTTGGTGGAAACTGAAATAAAATGTGATTGGTTGTGAACTAAGAATTATTGAAATTTGATGTGGGTATCTGGGAATAATTACAGTTTTCTCTCTTGCATTGTGTAAATTTGAAATTTTTTTGTAGTAAAAAAATGTCCATACTTAAGTTCAAGTTCATAGCAGGTATGATTTCCAGGCAAAGGACCTTTGCAGGGTTTCATACATGCCCATGTACTTGAATAGATTTTGAACACCTTTCTCTGTCTGGTCTTCCATGCATCCTGATGCTGGAGAACTTAATGCATCCAGTCTCAAGACCATGGGTACAGGGACCCTGCCTGCCCATATGACTGGACCATATAAGAGGACTGTATTTTTTTCAGGAGATCACTGATAGAGAAGACTCCCTTTAGCCCCAGATGTGCCTGTAAATGGTTAAGGAAAGACAAGCTGTCCATGGCCAACGTTCCTCAGTGTTCTGATTTGCATGCATGCAGACTTTGGAGTGAGCCAGGGCTGAGTTCATAGCCCAACTTGCCACTGACTAGCCGTTTCATCCTGAGCATATTTCTCAGTCGCTCTGAGCCTCATTTTCCTAAATCATCACAGAAATAAAGCCTTCAGACTCCTTCCCTTCCAAGGTGGTGAAGGAGCAGGGCACCATTGCTTGTCAAGTGCTTGCTTAGTGGAGTAGCTTGCAAATGCATCGAGACTGCTGTGAATATGGTGTTGATAACCACAGGGATCTCTCTTGCACGATCTGTTACCTGAGCTTGTTGTCCACCTGACTTTACTGAGTCCTAGCCCAGAGTGAGAAGCCAGCGGTGGGCTAATGGCAGGTTCCTTACCTTCTATGTAAGAGACTAGGTTCAGTTCCTGGCCCCTGCACCTCGTTTGCAGCTACTTCTCATCTTGTCAGTGCAGGCTTGTCCTCAGCACAGGCTCTTGTGTTGCTTTGATGTCAAGCAGGTTTTAGTGGAGCTTCTGGACTAAGACAGACTCAGAAGAGAGGCGCTGATGCTCTTCTTCTGAAAATAAGCCAGGATCAACACAGTCCTGTCCCCAGCTAATGGCAGGACTCGTGCAGATCTGGGAAGCATTATGTTGCTTTGTGAATGAGGTCTCCATGAGTCAGAACATCTCCCAGGCTGCTAACAACAGCCCTGAATGCATAGGTGTCGGATTTGGGTTTTCACTGAGGCAGCTGTACAAGCTGTACTTGTTCACGACTTAGACCTTGGCCCTAGTCTTTTTTTTTTATTATTATTTTGTGTGCGTGTACCGTCAAATCAGATCTGACTGGTACAGGAGGATATTGCGCCTCCTTCTCCGGCAGAGCATCTGGTGGATTCGAACCGTGTTCCTCTGGGATTGCAGTGCAGCATCTTGCCACTAGGCCACCAGAGCTCCCCATCTAGTCTTATTCCACAAATGAAGAATATAAATATTGGCTTAGAGCCCTTTCATTCCTTAAGAGGATCAGCCCAAAGAATGTCTCCTAAGCCCCTGCCTTCTCCATGGGCGCTAGTCTGCTCTAAACTTAAGTCCCTCCATAAAAGTGGAATCGGCAAGGGAGCTCTGGTGGCCTAGTGGCAAGAAGCTGCACTGAAATCCCAGAGGTATGCGGTTCAAATCCACCAGACGCTCTCCTGGAAAAGGAGGGGCAATCTCCTCCTGTACCAGTCAGATATGATTTGACAGTACATGTGCAAAAAATAATAAAGTAAAATAAAATTTAAAAAAAAAAGTGGAATTGGCTCTCCTCACCGGCTCCTGCATGAATAGACCCCGTGTGCAGTTTGTGCTTCCCACTGCTCCACCAGCCCTGGCCCCGATTTCTGGGTTGGGGAGGGAGGACCTGTCTGTGGAGCATCTGCACCTCCAGTCTTTGCTGGGAGTCACATAGTTGTTACTTTTAGGATCCAGAGGCAAGGATGCTCTGGGCCAGAAGGAGCCTCTGATTCCAGCAGATCCTGAGCTTCTACTTCTCCCCCCTTCTTCCCGTGCAGCCCAGGCTACAAACGTCTTTCTGTACATGGAGGAAGACTTCATGAAGCCCGTCATCAACATCGTGGATGAGCTGCTGGAAGTCGGCGTCAATGTTACCGTGTATAACGGACAGCTTGACCTCATTGTGGACACCATGGGTAGGAGCTGACCCTGAGAGGTATGGGGGGGTGCAGTTTCCTGGATGGGAGCTGGCCTTGGGTGTGTCATTCTTGACGGGCAGCATTTAAATGCCAGGCGCAAGGCCATTTCCTTTTGTGTCAATCTACCCTGACCTTAATTTTTTTTTTAAATGAGAAAACTGTGACTGTGACCCTTCCAACAAGAATAAATCCCTTCAGGTTTGAGTCCTTAGAGTTTAAAGCAAACAAAACTACCATTTCTACCACAAAATAGCTTTTAAAAAAGAAAACATTGTCCCAGCCATTGGACAAATGCACTGTTAAATTAAGGGATGCCTGGTTTTTATGCGACCTCACAGTTAGATGTTAAGCATTGCAAAGTGAGTTAAAGCTAAACCCTAAATGATTTGGGGCAGCTCTAATGGCCTAGTAGTACGGAGTTGCATTGCCAACCCTAAGGCACACAGTTTGAATCTACCAACTGCTCCCAGGTAGAAAGATGAACAATCTACTGCTATGCTGTTTACAGCCTCTGAAAACCCACTGGAGAGTCAGCTTTCAGCTATGAATTGGTTTCCACTTGACATTCAGTCAGACGACAATATAGAACCTGATCATTTTTTTTCCTGCTTCACCCTCCTGTTATGACCCGCCGTTCTCCTTGTCCCTCTCGCTAGGTCAGGAGTCTTGGATACAGAAACTCAAGTGGCCACAACTGTCCAAGTTCAGTCAGCTAAAGTGGAAAGCCCTGTACAGTGACCCCAAATCATCAGAAACGTCGGCTTTCGTCAAGTCTTATGAGAACCTGACTTTCTACTGGATTCTAAAAGCTGGGCACATGGTAAGAGAGCGAGGCAGCCTTTGTACCAGACCTGAAACAGTACCGACAGTGAAGCCTCAGGTTCCCAGTCTGGAGAGGCAAGCAGGCAAATGCACTTGATGACGTGAAGGAAAAATGTTAAGATGGGAGTGAGTGCAGAAGAAAAGTGCTGTGCTAGTTTTCAGTGAGTGACATGAAAAAGTTCCTCAAACTCAGTGACGTAAAACAACATAATTTATTCTGTCACAGTGCTGGAAGATAAAGCTAGTTGAAAGATAAAAACTAGTTGAAGATAAAAATGTTAGTTCCTCTAAACGTCATAAGGGAGAGTTTGTTCCACACTTTTCTCGGAGCTTCTGGTAGCTTCCAGCAAGCTTCGGCATTCCTTGGCTTGCATCCCTCCAACATCATCACATCATGTGCCTCCTCTGTCTCTTTATCTGTTTCCTCTCTTCTTGTAAAGACACCAGTCATTGGCTTAGGACCCATTCTGTGCCAGAATGACCTCATGCTAGCTACTTACATCTCCAAGACCTTACTTCCAAATAAGGTCATAGTCACAGGGACCAGGACTTCAGCATATCTTTTTGAGGGACACAAATCAACCCACAGCAGGTAGCCGGTCCAGCTTGGGGATATAGAGAACTGGTTCCTCAAGGATAGTTAGAACGAGAAGCAAAAAAAGGAACTGGACACAGGAGAGAGGTGTCTTTGTGGAAATGCAGCCCTGGAGAGGGGTGGAGGGCAGTGGCCAGAGAGGAGGCTGGAATGGAGAACTTTGTATAACAAGCTAAATATTCAAACTTTATCCTATGGGAAATTGAGCATTATTGAGGAGTTTTAAGTGAAGGAGTAAAATGACCAGATTTTTTACCTAAGATGCTCCACTCTGGTAGCAGACAAGTGGTGCAAGAATGCTTCATAGAGTCAGCTGAAGACTGTCAGGTAATCAGAAGAGAGATGAGAGGATGGGTGTAATAAAGTGTAGGAATGGAGAGTTGGTCCTGGCTCTCCAAGCAGATCAGGCGTGCTAAGAAATAACAACAAGGGCGCTCTGGTGGCCTAGTGGCAAGAAGCTGCACTGCAATCACAGAGGTATGCGGTTTGAATCCACCAGATGCTGTGCTGGAGAAGGAGGGGCACTCTCCTCTTATACCAGTCAGATCTGATTTGACAGCACACACAAAATATAATAAAGTAAAAAAAAAAACCCACCACAATAAAAACAACAAAAAAAGAAGGCAGAGTTGGCAGGCCGTGGTGATGTGGGGTGGTCAAGAAATGAAGAGCAGCTTTCCTGCTTCCACTCCACCGTCACTGTCTGGGACAGGGTGGCAGTTACTGCGCCAGGTGAGCTTGAATTACCTGTAGGACAGCCAAATGGACGTCAATAGGCACCTGAGAGTGTATATTCCGCATACTATATATGTGTATATATGTGTATATACATATACATATACTATATATGTGTATAAACAATATATAGATCTGGAATCAGATACCTGTTGTCTTTAGAGGTCATATATGGACAAGGGTCCTAGGAACCTGAGAGAGAAGGGCTTTCAAACAAGGCAGAGAAAGAGCAGCCCGAAGCGCAGGAAGGAGACCTTGCAGGAGGTAGGAGGGGTTGGGAGAGAGAAAGGTCCATGGTGTCAAATGCTCCTGAGAATTCAGATGAAGGACTAACTCTAAACGGGGTCATTTAAATGAGGTAGATTTGAACTAAATTTACTCTGATGTCACTAGAAACTATGGCACATATTTTTAGTAGAATATCGGGTTCAGAAGCCAGAATGGAAAAGCTGGAGAAAATAAATGAGCATTGAGGGAGAGAAGACGACTGTTTCCTTTAAGAACCTGGAAGGAGAGCATCCGGCCTTTTACGAAACTTGATCTGTTGAAAAAGAGTGAGCAAAGTGGCTGGACACAGAGAGGAGAGGGCGTTGGTTTTTGGTTTTGGTTTTTTTTTCCCTTTTCTATTTTTATGGCTTTAAGTATCTGATATTAACTGGGTAAAAAGTAGCAGTAGGAAGTCTTAACAAAAACATTTTTTTCTTCTCTTTTGTCTAGAGAGATCCCTGGCAGGGCAGGTGGGAGGAGAAGGGAGCTTGAGGCAGCCACACACACACGTGCCAAGAGTTTGGGCCCATTTCTTCTTGGTCTGTCACATACAGAACAAGAGAGCAGTTGAGGACATCCTTAAAATGACAGTTGGCGACTGTATTAAATTGTCTCAGATTACTTCCTCTTCAGCTGGTTAAATGTCTTGGTGAATCTGCCTCACCCTTCGTGGGACCCTGGCTTGGCAGGAGAGTTGAGGATAGGAGAGAATTCTGGAACCATGTGGTTTCAGACTGGAACATCATCTCTGCCTGCCCTTTATAAAGGAGAAACTGAAGTCTCTACCTCACTCTTTTTGATGAGGAGAGTGCTAAAAGGATTTTGTAAAAATTTTTGTAGAAAGGAATTGTAAAGATCTGAGGGAAACCAAAAATAGACGAGTAACAATATAAAAACTGGGCCGTCGCTGAAACCCAAGGTCTTGGCTGCTTGGTTGGTTTGTATCTGTTTACTGCTTCCCTCTTGGACTTTCCACTCCATATCCCATCTGGAATTCTTCCTACACAGACAACCCTTTAGCATGTTTAGGATCTTCTTCCTCCTTCCTTATACAGGCTGGTGGCTGGTGTCAGGGCTGTAATCCTAGCCCCAATAGACAAAACAGCCCATCAGCCCCCAGAGAAGCAGAAGGGTCTTTCCTAAATGCTACCTTTTCCACGCTCCTTCCACCCCACGTAGTCAGAGCGCAGAAGAGCATGTCATCGAGGTGAGAGATCATTTCACAGAGGAGGCCACTCTTTAAAGAATGCACGTCACAGCTGTTCACTCTGACCCCACCCCGGGAAGACTCCTGGGAGCCTAATACAATGCTGCTCATTTGTAGGTCCCCTCTGACCAAGGGGTCATGGCTCTGAAGATGCTGCGCATGGTAACGGGGCAAGAGTAGGCGGGGCCGACCTGGAGGTGAGCAGACGTGGCCTGGGGACCCAGAGGCTGAACCAAGGACCCGGGGAGCTGTAGGAAGCCCTGTTCTTCCCAGAGAATCTGCCTTTCTGGCCTGTGACTGTGAAGGTTCCTACTGTCCACCATGGAGTTCAAAGGAGTGTGGACTCTGTGGCAACGTGGAAAGCATTTCTATTGCTTAGAAACATATAACATTTTTTAAAAATGGATTTGTTTTAATCAAAATGAAGGACAGTAATTAACTTTTTCCTCATTAAAAAAGCAAATCATGCAATTTGGCGAATGGTATTTCTACGTTTGTATTGGTATATGCTATACATATAGGGAGCTCTGGTGCTTTGTGGGTAAGAAGTTGTGCTGCCAACCCAAAGGCAGGTGGTTTGAATCCACCAACTGAAAGATGGGCACTCTCCTCCTGTGCCATTTACAGCCTCTGAAAATTCACTGGAGGGTCAGCTTTGAGCCACTTCTAGCTGGACAGTATTGAGTTGAGTTGAGTTGATGAATATATCCACGTGTGTAGTTGAGCCAACAGGTGACAAAATTAGGGCAACTTTCTAATCAGAACAAGCACTCAGAAGGAATGAGTCGCTGGTCTATGGGTATCAGAACCGTAGTCTCTGGGGACATCAAAGACCAATTGGCATATCATAGTCCACAAACACAATTTTCTAGGTCCCACTTTGGTGAGTCATCAGAGATGCAGCTCTTGGTCTCTCCCTTCTTGAAACAAAGAAGAGGGAAACAAAGCAACAATGCATAGAAACAGTGAGTCCAGAGGACCAATGGACCGTGTAACCCTGATCCTTCTCAACCCGGACACCAGACAGATGTCATGAATAGATGGTGGCCAGCTATCACTGTTGACTGCTCACAAAGGCTTCATAGTAGAAGGCCCTGGACAGAGTGGGCTAAAAAGGTGGAACAAAAACATAAGAATGGCCAGGCTTACTGGTCTGATAGGACTTACCTCTGTGACTCAGCTTTTAACCAAACAATAGACTGGCCTAGAAGGTGAACAAGAGCATTAGGGAGCTGTTCACTCGTTAGAATCAACCATATAAGATCAAAAGGGCAGCTCTTACCCACATATGAGGCTCAGAAGGCAAGAAGGGGCAGGGTGAAGGCTTGATGGAAATGAGGATCACAGGGAGGGACTGGGAAGAGTGCAGTTGCTTTGTGGATATTTTAATTGATGTCATGAATAAAAATCTGTATGAATGGCTGAATACAAAACCAATCAGTGCTGTTAAGCTTCATTCAAATCACAATTTGGGGGTTAAACCCCCACAAGTAAATCATATGAATTTGGAAGGAAAGAACCAGGTGAACACTTAATCCTCTTCTCAAGGTAGAAAGTGCCCCCTTTTTACTTACATCCTTATCGATGGTTTTTTTCTATATTGCACACATACTTTTTATGAAAGCATAGTCATTAAATGTCATTTTACCATATATAACTTGTTCCTATATCAATATGTCCTAGATACTTTTCCATATTAATAAATAGTCTTCTGTAACTTTTTGGTAACATTTTTAATGTATAATACCTTAATTTAGTTAGCATATCCCTAATTGTTTCTCCTACGTAGTTTCTAGTTTGTCAATAATATGAATAGTAGTACTCTAGTGAGTCACCCTGATAGTTATGTTTATTTACTTCTTTATTATCACCTTACAATACATTCCTGAAAGTATAATTGTGTAGTTGAAAAAGTATTAGTTTGCTTTAAATTTTTTAACAATTCACATTATAAATATATTCATTAGTAAGAAACTGATCTCATAGTCTGTAACAAGTCACACTGCTAACCCAAAGGTCAACTGTTCAAACCGAACAAGCCACTCCTTGGGAGAAAGATGGGGAGTTTCCTCTCATAAAGATTTACAACCTCAGAAGCCAAATAGAATGTCTCTGTGTATCAGATTCAATTTGACAGCAGTGGGAATAAAAAAAGGAAAGAGTATTCATTAAGTAATCTTGCTCATTGTGTAATTGTTTATAGTCAAGTCAGAACCCACCTGTAGCTGACCCTCCAGTAGGTTTTCAGATGCTAAAAAATTCCATGTTTCTCCCACAGAGCATCTGCTGGATTCGAACTGTCTACCTTTGGGTTGGCAGTGCAATTCCTTACCACTAAGCCACCAGAGCTCCTCCATTGTATAATAGAAGAATTATAACTAAAAGCGAGCCTGTTGTTGGGGTGATTCTTACTCAACATCCCACGTGTTACAGAATAGAACTGTTCCCTAGGGATTTTATGGTTGGACTCTTTATAGGAACAGATCTGCAGCACTTTCTTCCACAGAACTGCTACGTAAATTTGTATCACCAACCAATGTTATGTGTGGAACTCGTATCGACCCAATATGAAAGAATGGAAGTGCCCCAGGAGGTTTTCTGGGTCTTCATGGGTGAAGGAAGTGGTGGGTTCAGATTGACAGCATTTTGGTTAGCAGCTAGCTGAGTGCTTGACTATTATTGTACCACCAGGTTCCTTTTGCAGACTCAGTAAGTTCACTCATTAACCACATGTTGGCATCGTCATTAAGTGCTCAACTGCTAACTGAAATGGTGGTAGTTCTAAACCACCAGCCACTCCAGAGGAGAAAAGACCTGGCAAGCTGTCCACAAAAAGATTTCAGCCCCAAAAACCCGATGGGGCAGTTCTTCTCTGTCAGTTTAAAGACTAAGGTGCGCCTGACCCAGGCCTTGGTATCTTCAGTTGCTTCTTATCCATCTAAAAGTTGGACTGCGAATACAAAGACTAGAGAATAATTGATGAAACCTTTGAATTATGGCCAAGAGTGTTGCATATACCATAGATTGCCAAAAGAATGAACAAATCTGTCTTGGCGGAAGTGTAACCAGCATTCTCCTTAGAAGCGAGGATGTGAAGGGAGCTCTGGTGGCCTAGTGGCAAGAAGCTGCATTGCAGTCCCAGAGGCCCTTGGTTCGAATCCACCCGATCCTCTGCTGGAGAAGGAAGGACAATCTCCTGTACTAGTCAGATCCGATTTGACAGTACACATACAAAATAATAAACAATTTAAAATCTTTTTAAAAAAAGAAGCAAGGATGGTGACGATTCATCTGACATACTTGGGTATATTTTCAGGAGGAAACAATATTTTGGGAGAGACATCATGCTGGAAAAGGTAGAGAGTGGGGAAAGAGGAAGACCCTCAGTGAGAGGGGTGGACTCGGTGCCTACCACCAGGTCCAGAACATGACAGACAGTGAGGATGGTGTAGGATGGTGGTTCAGAGGGGTGCAGTGAACCACAGTGGACCTGAGGGCACCAAGCAACAACAGCATGAGTCAGAACTGACTTAACAGCAAAAGGTAGTAGAATGCAAGCCATTTGCATCACTCTGTGACCTAATGTAAGGATAGAGGAATCATTTGCTGCTTGGTAATGTAGCTTCTGTTCAGGAACGAGAGGGGTTTCCGTTCCTCCTCTTGGGCTCCAGCTTGTGTCTGGATTCAGGTTTGTTCATGTTCTCCTCCCCTCCCCTACTCCCATTTTATATCCGCATTCCCTTTCCACCTGCCTGCCCTGTGGACTCAAGCAACAGCGTTAGATATAAAGACGACTTCCTGAATGAGACTGCTTAACCAGCTCCCACAGATTACGAAGATCAAATCCCTACAACAGATTCACAGAGAGAGAAAAATATGCATGTACGGGGCATCCCTGTGGTTGATGAATACAGTATTTGGTGAAGGAGTGGAACAAAATCTTAAGAATGAGTTTCCTAGGGAGCTCTGATGGCCTAATGGCAAGAAGCTGTGTCGCAGTCCTGAAGGCACATGGTTCAAAACCACCAGGTGCTCCGTTGGAGAAGGAGGGGTGATCTCCTGTGCCAGTCAGATCTAACTCGACAGTACATAACAAGGGAAAAAAAAAGAAAGCATTTTCTGAGTTGATTCTGGATTTTCTGTACTTGCTCTTGTTGTTGTTGTGTACCATCAAGTCAGAGCTGACCTATAGCTAACCCTCAGGTGGGTTTTCAGAGGCTTTTATTCGCAGGACAAGAGATTGACCATCCTCCCCCTGTGGAGCAGCTGGTGGATTCGAACCGTGTGCCTTTGGGGTTGCAGCGCAGCTTCTTGCCAGTAGGCCATCAGAGCTCTGGATAAATTAGATGGGGAAGATTAACAATCTTTGAGAAGTTGAACTATATGAAGAAGAATAGGGGATCAGGATTGAAAAACGACCCATCAACAACTTTGCTTTTCAAGTAAAGAGTTCTTAAAACCTTCAATATGGATTGCGTCTCAACCGCAAGAAAAGAAAAATTCACACCACCGGACCAACAGATGGAGGAAAGATCGGAGTTACCAATGATTTCATTTTACTGGAATCCCCAGCATCAGTCAAGAAATAAAAAATGTGTTAAATTGGGAAAATCTGCTGCTATGGACCTCTCCAAAGTGCTAAAGAACAAGTATGTCAGTTTAAAGCATAAGGTGCACCTGACCCAAGCCATGGTCTTTTCAATCAAAAAGTTGCATAATGGATAAGAGTGACAGAAGGAGAATTAATGTCTTTGAATTGTGGTGATGGAGAAGAGTACTCAATATCCTATGGACTATAAAAGGGCAATCCTAGAGGAAGTATACCATGGACTGCTAAGAGAACAAACAGGTTTGTCCTGGAGAAAGTTAAATCAGGCTGCTCTTTTAAGGCAAGGATTCTGATGCTTCATCTGACATACTTTGGGCATGTAGTAAGGAGGGACCAGCCCTTGGAGAGGGACATCATGCTTGGGAGAGTGGAGGGACAGCGCAGTAGAGAAAGACTCTCTATGAATAGATGGATTCAGTGACTGGGGTAATGGGAGTAGGTGTGTCAGAGACAGATTGACACAGGATGGAGCAGGGTTTAGGGCTGTTGTACATAGGGTCACTATGAGTCACAGGCAACTTGATGGCACATAACAACAACAGAGGAAATAGAACCAGCGTACTCATTAGAGGTAAAGATACTGTAAGTTGCAATTGACCCAACAAGTTAGTTGTTTTTATAATGGGGCAAGAAAATGATGGGTTCGTGGTGCAACCACTCTGTAAGGCAGTATGGTGCTTTCTCAAAAAGTTGGAAATAAAAATATCATTTAGCCCAGCTATTTCACTACTGGGAATATACCCTAAAGAAACCAGAACTGTCACTCCAGCAGATGTATGCACACCCATGTTTACTGCTGTGTTGTTCATAATAGCAAAGAGATGGAAACAACCCAAGTGCCCATCAACAAATGAATGGATAGAGAAGCTGGGTATATTCACACAGTGGAATACTATGCTGCATCAAAAAACAAGGAACTCATGAAATATTATTCAAAATGGGAGACCCTGGAGGACATTATGTTGAGTGAACTATCTCAGTCACAAAAGGACAAATACTGCATAATGTGACTGTTATAAAACAGGACTGACATGGGGGTTAGGGGGAAACTAAATAATGTACACTGCATTGAAACAGATGAAGACAAGTTAAAAGGAATAAATGATTAGGTATTATTTGCATGACAAGAGTCCAGAATAAGAGCTATATAGTAAAGTGGATTGGGGGTGGTGGTGCAGACTTGTATAACAATGAAAGATTTTTTTTCTAACGAGAAAAGCGATCTGGGTGGGAGGGGTGGGCAGGGAGGAAGATGTGCAACAATGAATGAATGGAAATCCATATTCTCTATAAACCTTCATTAAAATCTCAATTAAAAAAAAGAAAATGATGAGTTCAGGACTTACAGTTTTTAATTATCAGCTCATTTTATGCAGAAAGGATTTGTATTCTGTGACTGCTAAAAAAAAAAATCCAACCCATATTTACCTCTTCTAGTTACAAGGTTTGCAACAATGCCCTGCCTGTTCCTTTTGATGGCTGAATGTGAGTAAACACAGCAAACCTGGTTGCTTATTCCATGCATGTTGCTAAAGAGAACAATGATTGCTCCTGGGCCAGCCCTGAGTGTGGGATCCTTGAAATATTCTGTCGTAGTGATGAATGCTCACCTTGTATTCACCAGGAGCAGTGAATCATGACAATTGTACTGGCCCATTGGGTTGCTGTGCACAGACTTTAATATTGGTTATGGGTGTTTGATTTCATTATTAGGAATCTGAGGTTCTGTTACCATGGCAGTTCTGTATCCATTTATATCTACATGACCAGCCTCCTATAGAGAGCACAGTCCTGTCTGCTCTTGGACAAGAAAGAGCATGAGAAGCCTGTGCTGGGCCTCTCTGGCCCCCATCAATGCTTCTCTCTTCCTGCTGCCTTTGCTTTGTATCCTTTGCTGGGACAGACCTCCACTAGGGCCATATGATGCCCTAGAGTCTTGTGAATCCTTCTGGTGAATTGCTGCACAAAAGGATGGCTTACAACACAATTGAACTCTCAACCATATTGTGGTTAAAGCTAGTTGGGAAGCACCACAGTTCTGATCGTTGGAAGATTCAACCTAAAATGTGGACCTCAAACTATTCACCAATTAAAGCGGCCCTTCCTTCACTGCCTGAGAAAGTTACTGTCCTCTTGCCCAAACCCCTAGAATCATCCCACCGTCCCTATGCATCTCCTACATCACATACTTTCTGCTGACACAGCTTCATGGACAATTCCCTGTGATCAGTTGATGGAGGAAGAGAAACTGTGGCCTTTTCTGCATACGAGGCCCACATCGCTGAAAGAGGGCAGTTAGAGCACTCTGCCCCAGCTTAGTTACCTATTGGTGGTGTTAGGTGCCATCGAGTCTGCTACGATGACTCCTAGGGACCCTGTGAACAACAGATCTGAAGCTCGTCCCGTCCCGCGCTGTCCTCTCTATCCCTGTCACAGTCCAGTCCACTGGGTCAAGCCATCTTGTTGAAGGTTTTCCTCTTTCTCTGACCGTCCACCTTTTGCAACATGATGCCTCGGCTACCTAGTGCTGCTGTAACAGAAATACCCAAATAGGTGGCTTTAACATAGATATAGGGAGCTATGGTGGCTTAGTAGATGCCCTAGGGGTCTAGAGTGGTAAGAAATTGCACTACCAACCTAAAAGTGGTTGCTACTGTTGTTAAGTGCCGTCGAGTTGTAGACAACTCATAGTGACCCTATGAATGAAAGGCCTGAGCACTATTCATAGAGTTTTCAGAGGCAAGCCATTTCGGAAGTGGATGCCACGCCTGCTTCCAAGCTTGTTTTAATCGGGGAGCTCCACCCAACACTGTCCACCATGGGTCATGGGTAACCATTATCACATTTGGCACATCAGTGTCACAGTGTTCAGCATCACAGCAACCACAAATTACCTCTGTACAGCAGTGCACAGACCAGTGCTATACCACTTAGAAGAATGTTTGACAAAAAAACAATTAAAACCAGGCCTGAGGGCTGCAGATTAAAATCACACAGCTTGGGCTTGGTAGCATCACTTTCTGTCCACTAGGCCAATGTAGCTCTATGCTGTTGTTATTGTTGTTAAGTGCCGTAGAGTCGTAGATGACTCATAGCAACCCTATGAATGAAAGACCTGAGCACTGTTCCTAAACAGTACCTAAAGGTACACGGTTCAACTCCACCAGCTGCTCCATGGGAGAACAATGGGCATTCTCCTCTCGTGGGACTGACTGCCTCTGGAAACCTGTTGGAAGGGCCGCCGTGAGTCAGTTCTGAAAGTACTCAACAACAGCGATTCCTTTTCCTCATTACTCAAGAGGCTGAATGAAGATAAATCCCAATTCAGGGCGCAGATCTAAGAGACTTTCTCTCTCTGTTGGCTTTGGAGGAAAGTCCTTGTGAAGGTCGAGAGAGCAGCATCTGTGGGCACAGACGTTTGGGCACACAGCATTCCTTGGAACGTTCCATGTGTCTTGGCATCCATCCTCCCCTGGGTGAAGTCCCCAGTGCAGAAGCTCTAGGTCCAAAGGATTTACTCTGCTTCCAGCTCTTCTTTTTTGGTGATAATAATTCCCCACGTTCTATCTGCTTCTGTCTCCTTGTATCTCCTCTGAGTTAAGAAGTGGTGCAAGCTGCTCCCTAAGAAAATTACCTTATTCCTCACCTCAGGGAAACTCTACATTAGAACAGGATGGTAACTTGATTAGGAGGAATGTTTCCTGTCTAATCCTCTTTAAAAAGATCTGGGCTATGAGTCAAGTAAGCTTGTTGTTATGTGCTGTTGGACCAACTCAGAGCTGACCCTCCAGTGGATTTCTAGAGACTGAATGGCACAGGAATAGATTGCTCATCTTTCTGCCTCGGAGTAAAGTGTTATGTATCTCACCCTAATCCTTTTACAGCAGATTGGCTGATCACAGCATGGGGGATGGTCTTGTTATTACAGAACTACCAATGAGAGTCAAGGGCGTCAAGGGCAGCCCAATTGACACAGACTTTGGGGACACAATTCAATCTATGGCAGCCTCAGCCTGAGATATCTCAGAAAGATCATGATGAAGAGGAGTCCACCCCATACGCAGAGCTGAGCAGTGCACCTAGTTGCTCATCTGGGTCTACATTGGGGAGATTTGGAGGATGGGAGTGAAGCAGCAGCTTCACTTGGCAGGAAACCTCTAAGCTGCTGGGTCACCTCATTAGCAGTCAGGCCCGCGGCTACTCTGTCGTCGTCCCTCCGCCATCCTCTCAAGCACCTTTAACTCTTGGGCCAGGAGTGTGTTCGGCGCTGCCCAGGAGTCTGTCAGCATCCATGAGCTCCACCTGGCAATGGTTTCAGTCTGCACGTGATGTCTTCATTTTGCGGAGTTCACATTGTTCTTACGCATCTGCATTTTAACAGCCTTTCTGTCTGCCTCCTTGTGTACCTCCACCTCTGCCATCAGAGTTGAGACAGCAGCCTTGCAAAGACGACCAGCCAGCTCCTCCATACTCAGCATCCGGAGTGCTGATTGAACTTTCCCTGATGGCATGAGGTGCCATTGAGTTGACTGTGACTCATAGGGATCCTGTGGATAACACATTGAACCCTTGCCAACTTCACAATCTCTCCCATGCTCAAGCCCATTGCTACAGTCCCTGTGTCAATCCATCTCACTGAGGGTCTTCCTCTCTTTAGCTGAGGAGACGCTCTCCACGTAAGATCTTTTCCCAAACACGTCTGACAGCATGCCCAAAGTTAGACAAAGCTTCACCGTGCTTGCCTCCAAAGGGCTCGCCTCCAAGGAGCTCGTTGTTTGCATTTTCTCTAAGACAGACTTGTTTGTTCTTTTGGCAATTCATACTCTTCTCCAACACAACTACTCGAAGATATCAATTCTTCTTCAGTCTTCCTTATTCATTGTCCAACTTTCAGGTATATAAGAAACATTTGAAAATGCCGTGTCTTGGGTCAGGAACACTTTAGTTTTAAACTGGCATTGGCTTGTCAGCACTTCAGAGAGGCCCTTTAACAGATTTCCCCACATCTTTTTATTCCTCCTTGAAATTCTAATTGATCACTACTACTCTGTGCAGCAGGGGCAGGTTCACCGAGAGTTGAACGTACAGCAAGTAACATAAAACATAGATAATAGAAATCTCTCATCATTGACCACACACTTTGTTGTTGCTATTAGTTGTGTGCCCTTGAGTCAGAGCTGACCCACAGCTGACCTACCAGTGCATTTTCAGAAGCAGCTAATTGCACAGCAGGAGACTGCCCATCTCCTCGAAGGGAGAAGTTGGTGCATTTGAACCACATGTCTCTGGGACTGCAGCACAGCTTCTTACCGCTAGGCCACCAGAGCTCCAGGTACGCCAGAGGCCACCAGGGGCTATTGAGTTATATGCTCAGAACTAGGGTCTTCAACGCCTTTCTGTTGCCTTCACATGTGAGCAATGACTTGATGGCTTTGAGTCCCATCTTTCTCTTGCTCCCTGTATCTCATGTTGCTGAGAAACTTGAAACTAACGTGACCTTTTTTTAAAAAATACACACACACAGAAGTTTGGTTAATTTTAGTTTCCTTTAAGACTCATCTGCAATAAACATCTTTCGTTCATCATGTAAATGCAAATGGCTATGTTGCTGTTTATAATTTTTATTATTATTGATTTTGCTTGCTGTCTAGTGAGCTCTTTGATCCACTGGTTCAGATCTTCAGTTTAGAAATCCAGTACACTTAGTCCATATCATATATCAGGTTCCATTCTAATGACTCTCATAAACCATCCCCGATGCAAATTGAATATCTCTTTTTTAAAATGGTTTTTTTATAATTTTAATGAACATTTACAGAGAATTTGGATTTCCATTCAGTCATTGCTGCGCTTCTCTACCCTCCCAGCCCTCTCCCCCCACCCCCTAGGTTGCTCCTCTCTTTCCAAAGTAAAAGAAAGACTCCCTCCCTGGTACACAATCCCCCCATACCCTTCCCACCACCCCAAGTACATTCCACTATGCAACCTTAATTGTGGACTCTTGTGATAACCATAATACCCTATTATGAGTATCTCACTTTTTAAAGGAAAAAAATTTTAAATTACTGATTTTTATTATCAATATCTTATCTATTCTCTCGGTATCAGAAACATAATTATAAAGAGAATAAATATATGTTGTTATTGTTAAGTGCTATTGTATCAGCTCTAACTTCTAGTGACTCTGTGTACAACAAAATTAAACCCTGTACCATCTTTACAATCTAAAAAAAACACTGAAATAATTTTTAAAAAGACAAGTAAAGCAATTGACTATACGTAACTCGAATACATCATAGGTCAAGGACTACCTGCATCCATTTGACTAGAGTTTCAAGTTCTTTTTTCTCTTTGTCTTGTAGCTTTTATCAGGCTGCCTTTCCTCAAGGTGCCATCAACACCATTACTTCCGTTTCTTGTGGTGTCAACTCTACACTTTGATGTTTCTGATGTGCTCTTAATTTCTGTAATGAGTGTTCTCCCTAATTTATTTTCTCTACCGAGACCAGCCGCTGTTTCACCTTATGACTGTTGTCTTCATCTGCCTTTTATTTTCTTGTTCTGTGGGCTCTGCCTGCTTTCATTTTTGCCCCTCTCTTTCTCATCTTTTTTTTTCAAAGATAGAACAAAGTATTTGTAGTTTAAATGTTTCTTTGGTTTCCTATTGTGAATCTTCCAGGGAATATTCCTCATCTATTTTTTGCCCTTTGTGTTTTCATGTTCGTTTCCTCTGTTCTAGTTACAAGGCTATTTTCCTCATGTTTATGTGCTTGTTTTTACATGTATGTATCTTTGAGTGACGGCACTTACATAATTATCTGTTTTTCTATCCTGTTTATCTGGTTCTTTTCCACATTGTCTTGGTAGTTCTTATTCAGGATGTGGTGGTTTTATATGGTCTGTTTACGCCTTCAAACACCTAATGGGAACGGATGGCTGCATCTTGTGCAATTATCATTGGGAGCTATTCTCTGTGACCGGTTTAACAGAGGACATAGCTCCGTTAGTGCAATAAGTCTCAGCTGATAATTTAAAAGTTGGAAGTTTCAGAGAGCTCTGGTGGCCTAGTGGCAAGAAGTTGTGCTGTAATACCGGAGGTGTAGGGTTCGAATCCACCATGCTCCACTGGAGAAAGAGGGGCAACCTCCTCCTGTGTGTCAGATCCAATTTGACGGTACACAATAACCAAAACAAACAAACAAACAAACCCACAACCAAACCCCAAAGAAAAGTCTCAAGTTTGAACCGACCTAGAATCTCTTCAAGAGAGAGATTTGACAATCTTCTCTAAAGCTCACAAACAAGAAAACCCTGTGGAGAAGGTCTTTCCTGTTACATGTGTCACTATGAGTGGAAATGAATTTGACAGCACCTAACAACTGCTTAGTTTTGAATCAACATGCACTTGCTAATTCCCAATCCATTAGTCTTGACCTTGGAGCAACCAGTCAAAGAGAAGGTAGAGAGTAAAAGATAGAGTCTCCCTCCCTCTCGTTCAGTAGAAAAAGAAAGAGAAAACCCAAATACCCACGCCAAGACCTATGCTACACTGACTGCTTGGTCAAGAAATGTAGTCCAACATCTGTGACCCACTTTGGTGGATACTGGGGATTAGCTCTTTCAACTTCCAGCCCACCTTCATAGGACACCTTCCCCTCTCTTTTTCACAGTTATAAATGTTGGTTAGCAAAAGAAGTGGAAATAAAGATCATCTACCTACCTTTTCTTATTTCTTTTCTTCTGACATGCTAGGTTGAAACTTCAGCAGAAAGATTCTGCAGCAACTTTCCAGCATTTGTCATTCTCTCTGAGCATTAAGAGGTGGTTGTGGCAGCTGCTAGGCTGAGGTCTCCTGGTTCTTGACTTGCAAGCTTGGAGGTATGTCTTCCATCAGTCATTCTGGTGGAGGGCGCTACTAGTGGACCCATTCTTCTAAGTTCTTGGAGTCACTCCTGGAAGCCTTTCCTAGGCCAGCTCTTCCAGTCCTAGTCCTTCCAAGGATTTCATAAGAGCCTAATACCTGATATTACATCTTCTATTCCCTTAAATATCTAGACTGCTTTCTGTTCTTCAGGGATCCCTGACTGATTGCACACATCTGTCAGGGAACTCGTTCTTCACGGGAGAAGCGAAAGGATGGTGCAAGAAGCCAACAGCAATTAAGAAGAAGCACTTCCCCTCCACACACCAACATTGCACTCTCCCTGAGCTCTGTTTCTGCGATACCTTCTGACCCTCCCCGTTTAGCCACTTTATGACTCACCTTTCAGGTTCCAGCATCAACATGACCCCTGTCTAAGAAGGCTTCTCTGGATCCTGGGACTAAACCAGGAATCCCTTAACCCCTCTCACAGAGCTGAACACACCCTTTGTCGACAGTCTTTTTTTGACTCTGTGCTCATGTCCTTCCTGGGTGCAGCACTCTCAGCTGCCGTGGGATTGCCCTGCATTCGCTGACTGAATGAGAACAGAGGACTAAACACAAAGAGCTTCCTCTGAATTGTAAAGTCTGGCCACTGAGCTGTATTCTTGGCCACTTCACTTTGGACTATTGCAAGCTCCTGTCTCTGTAATTTACATAGACTGGATTTCAACAGTCAGCCATGACTAGTGCCTTTTGCTTGATCTGTTCACTAGAATTTACCACAGTTCCTCTTTTCACAAGCTTGGCCTTTTCCGCTGCTTTCTCTAACTCTTGCTATGATTCACTGTCATGGATTCACATGCCCTGATTGCAAGGAGAGTGACATTGCCCACAAGTGATCTGAGCCTAATTTATGGCTGTCTTTTGCAAAGATCTTATGGGGTTTGTATCAATGCTGTTGTCTAGATAATAAAGCAGGCTGTAGACTGAGCACACTAGGGTGAAAAGCCTACTCTGTCTTTAAATGGACATGTCCTAAGTCATAGATCAGATTACTTGGATAGCCCTGGATAGCCTCCTGGATAGCCCTTCTCCATCTGCATGCCCAACCCTGCCCTACCCTGGATTATTAAGCTCCTGAGCTCATTGAACACTTGGTGCAGAGTCTCCTACATAGAACTATCCTTCCTTGTTACATGGTTATCTGTCTTCTCTGCTTTCCTGACCTGTCAATAGGGTTTCCACAAAGGAGCATAGTTTATGTCTTCGTCTTCCCATCCCCAGTACCTGGCCCAGCGCCCGAATGCAGAGAAGGCACTTGGAAAGTACTCATGAAACTGAACTAAATTGCAAGCATCATGTTGGAAATCTGGTGTCTACCTAAGAAATAGGGAGCTTCGGTGGCCTAGTGGTAAGAAACTGTACTGCAATCCCAAAGGCACATGGTTCGAATCCACCAGCTGCTCCATGGGAGAAGGATAGGCAGTCTCCTCCTATGTGATTTACTGTCTCTGAAAACTCAGCTGGATGATCAGCTATGATTCAATTTCAACTCAATGACACACAACAACCACCTAAGAAAGAGCAATGTGATTCTGATGATGGCTTCCAGTCTTTTTTGGGACTTTGGTTATGATTGATTTCCCTTTAATCCAACAGTTCATCCCAGACTGTCATTACTTTAGCATTGTCTTTATGAAGAACAGCTCAGGAATCCTTTCACACATCTCTTTCATCTCTCTGTGGCTTTACCTGCACTCTTGACTGGTGTACATTTGTTATATCATCTAGAGAGCTTTGCCTATTAGGTGTCCTGGTGGACTCATGGGTAAGGAGTTGCTCTGCCAACCCAGAAGCAGGTGGTTCTAATCCAGGAGCTGCTCCAAAAGAGAAAGATGTGTAGTTTACTCCCAAGAGATTTACAACCTCCAAAAATTTGCTAGAGGATCAACTATACGTCAGTTCTGACTTGATGGCACATAACAACAACAACTCAACATCACACTTGAGCTGTAATTCTCCATTATCTTCTTAATATTTTTTTCATCCTTTTTTTTCTCATTAAGGTCTTCAGGATTTTCATAAAAGCAAGAAAAACCACCCAAATCTTGGTGCTGTTGACAAAACAAGCAGGGAGACGTGTCAGATGGAGTGGGAGAAAAAGATAGAATAAAATTCAAATTCCTAAAAAAGACTAGGTCTACTGCACAGAGGAATCTCCAAGACCATTTTGTGGCTCTGTCTCATATAATTTGGGCATGTGGCCAAGAGAGACCAGTCCTTGGAGAAAGACATCATATTTGAAAGGATAAAGGGGCAGTGCAAAGGAGAAAGGCTTCGGATGAGATGGATTGACTCAGTGACTGGGGCAATGGGGGTAGGTGTGTTGGAATCAGTGAGACTGGCTCAGGACAGGGCAGGCTTTAAAAGCTGCTGTACATAGAGTCACTATGAGTAGCAGGTGACTCGATGGCACATAACAATGACAACATCACCATAAAATAAATTTTGAATTTAGAACTAAAGCTAATCCTAGAGGTCACCTTTCAGCCAGATACTAGAACTCTTTCTCTATCTCATTGCCATTGGATTAGAAGTGACTCTAGCTGACCCTCCAGTGGGTTTTCAGAGGCTGCAAATGGCAAGGGAAGGGATTACTCCCTCTTGGCTGCAGACAGGCGGAGGGATTGGAATGACTACAGAGGCCTGGCCTTTGGGTTAGCATCACAGCACTCACCAGACTTTATCACTAGTGCACCTTACTAACGTTAAAGATAGGCTTATCAAAGAAACACTATCACACATGAGAAATGTACTCAATGAGGTCAAACAGCCAGCATTTACCCAAAACCAAAGATGAGAAGACAAGGAGAGAAAGGGAAGCTAGAAAAATGGAAACATAACAAACACAATGGAAATAATGAGAATGCTGACACAATGTGAAAACTGTAAATAATGCCACACAACAACTTGTATAGAGATTGTTAAATGGGAAACAATTTGTGAGGTAAATGTGTAATATTTGACCTAAAACAAATTTTTTTTAACAAAAAAACACACAACACCACAAACACAAGCAGGGAAAATAAATTCCCTGGTGAGAATTTAATTCCCATTCTGTTAAATCCTGTTAGAGACACATAGGGAATCTGTGATCAACAGATAATGTCTATTAAAGCTCAAAAAATGTTTTAATTATTTTCTTTGTTTAATCTGAAACAATTTTACAAAGAGCTATTTAATCCTGAAACTTTTTTAAAAAGCTGACTTTCCTGTCTTGACATCTTATAACAATATGCACTTTTTAGTCTTGTACTTACTGCCAGTATTTACTGAGCACGTGTCCTGAGAGCAGGGTTTGCGAGGTATTGAGAATCAGAAAAATCCTGGAGGGATAATGAAGAGAATGCCTTTACAGCTGCTGGAGAACAGCATCGAGGGAGAACTGGACTATTCAGAACAAACGTAGTCAGCTGGGCTTCGAATAGAGAAGACTGACGGGGGGTGGTGGCCTTTGGGGATTTTATTTTTAATCAAGATTTTATTGTAAGTTTATAAGGCCTTAATGGATTGTCATGATGCATAGATCCTGGGACTGAATCTGAAAGGCTCAATCAAAGAAGAGTCAGATTGGAAATAAAAAAGTTGACACTTACCTTTAATTGGATACCAACACCAGAAGCCTAAGCAATGGGGATCCAACTCATTGCCTCCCTACCAAACAATGCTGTTCCCTGTGTAGGCTGGTCATTCTCTTAACTCAGAGGGGGTACCTATTTCTGACTGCTGTCTGAAGGGCTAGCCTGGGAAGAAGGTTAGACAAAAAAAAGAAAAAGAATAGTACCTACTTTTAGTCAGGAAATCAAAAGGTGAGTTGCCTTGGCAAAGTCTGCTATCAGGGATCTTTCCAAAGCCCCAAAGAGCAGTGATGTTAATATAATGACTAAGGTCTCCCTGATTCAAGCCATTGTCTTTCTCATCACCTGCTATGCATCTGAGAGCTGGGCAATGAATAAGGATGACTCACTCCTTTGAGTTGTGGTGTTGGAGAAGAGTGCTGAATATTTTGTGGACAGCCAAGAACAAATAGCTATGTCTTGGAGAAAGTGCAGCCAGAGTTCTCCCTGGAGGCAAGGACAGTGAAGCTTCATCTCACATACTTTGGACATGTTCGGAGAGGTTGTTCCTTGAAAATTGGAGATTCAGCAAAGGAGAGAGAGACTCTCAACCAGATGGATTGCTACCGTGTCTGTGGAAACAACTTCAAATGTGTTAGGGACGATAAGAGAGGTGCAGGATAGGACTGGGTTTAGATCTGTTGTTCCTACGGTTGCTATGAGTTATGTACTCAACTTGAGGGCATTTAACAATTGTGTTGATAGAATTTGAAGACCTGATTGTGCCTGGCAGACAGTAAACTCCCAGCTAGTATTAGTTGCATAAATGGTAATTATTCAACAGAAAGAGGGAGGAATTTCTTTTTTTAATCCTAATCCTTTGGGAAACCCAGCAAATGGTTTTGTCCTCCATGGGATTAACAGACATTAGTCATCAGACAGATCTAACGAAAAACAATCCTCTCTGGGGTATTGAAGGGTCCCTACTAGCTTTCTAGATGGTCTTGGAGTAAAAATTTTCAGGTACAATTTAAAGAAGCATTCATTTAACCCCTTCCGTGTGCAAGGACTGTACTGAGTGATGATTCAATACAAAGAAGACTGCAAAGTACTGTGCTCGTGAGTGTCTATGTGTTTGTGTATTTGTGGGAAATGTCTGGCATATGAACACAACCGCAAGTTAAACTGGAACAAATGTTTGCTTGAAAAGGCGCCTTGAAAAGTCTGAGGATGAAGCTAACTTGGCATAAGGCAAGCCCAAGAGATGACTGAAATAGTCTTAATATTGTTGGAGGCTTGCATTAATAGCACCTGATGGTAGCAAAAAAGGGAAAAAAAAACAAAACAACCAAAAAACCACCACCAAAACCCAACCCACCCCTACACCTCAAACTCACTGGTATCGAGTCAGTTACAACTCATAGTGACCCTCTATCATGTTCTCAAGGCTGTAAATTACATAAGACTGCCTATTCCCCACCTCCCACCCCCAAGGACCTGTTGGTAAAGAAGAACCTTCAGAGATGCTCAGATGTTGCACCCAGCAGTGTAATTGGCTGTAGACGACATGATGATTTCCATGATCATAGCAAGTACCCTTTAAATTTTGGATATGGAACCTAACAAGTCACTTAAACAGTTTGAGTGAGATTTCTTTAACTTAAAATGGAAACATCCCTAAATGATGGATATGATATCTAGCTAATGTGTATGTCCACATTAAAATTCGCTCCTTGTTATTTTCATAGTTGCTAATGCCCCATTATCTGAAAAGTTGTGTCTCTCTCATCCCCATCAAGTCAGAACCGACTCCTAACTGACCCTCCAGTCACATAAGTCAGGAGAAGCCTCCAGACTGACTGGTACCTAACCTATCAATTTGTGACTTGCTGACCTACACAACCACATAAGCTATTTCCTCAAGCACATGATGGGTGGAAGAGTGCTGAGAGGAGGAGCAGGGTACAGATGATAGAGTGGTACAGAAGTTTGGAAAAGTTGGACTTCAGGGACGTTCTTAACCTCCACCTCATAGGAACTTGCTTTGTGCTGATCCTTCTAAGGGAAATTCTTCATTTAATCAATTTCTGAAAGATCAGAGCTTATTTTCAAAACATATGATGGAAAATTGTGAACATGCATTAAAATAGTGGACAGGATAGTAATGAACTCCCAGCCCTGATAACCATCAATTATGCCTTCTTTCCATCCAAACTCCATCCTTTTTCTCCCCTTTCATATTCTTTTTGTTGTCAATCCTAGACTGACGACATCTGGAAACATTTTCTGTATGATTTTTCAAAAGCTACGTCCTACAAAAGCAAAGAAAAAGAAATCCACTCAATGCTATTATCACCCTTCCAAATTAACAAAAAAGTCCTTAATATCACCAAATATATATTTGACAGCTGCACATACATTCTTGATGATGTCATAAATGTTCTTCTAAGTTGATTTGATCAGGCCAGAATCCAACTAAAGGCCACATACTGCAACTGACTGAAATGACTGCTATGTCTTGTTGTTAAGATTCTTTACTCTCTCCTTTTCCCCACTGGTATTTTAAAAGAAATGTTGGGGGAGGATGCAAAATAGTTTGTTTATCCTACAGAATTTCCTACTGTCTAGATATTGCTAATATTATTTCTGTAGTATCCTTTCATGTATCACTTTGTTTCTTGCATTTCTCGTAAATAGGTTGTTAAATCTAGAAAGTGGAACAAATTTATGATTTATTTTTTAAAAAATGTATGATTCATTTTGGAAGCAAGACTATCTCTTAATATTGTGATCCTCCATAAATAGACACATGGCATTTTATTCTTTCTGTGGCACTTGGTAATTACCACTACCTAGATCTGTTATTTCTTTTAATCTTACACAATGGTAAGATTCGGAGACTATCATTTGTTCTTCACCTATTACTTAGAATATTTCTCTAGAGAGAAACTCCCCCTCATCAACTGATTACCTTAAGGTATAACTTATAAAGAACAGACAAAAATACATGATTGATGTTAACACTTAAGTGATCATTGGTGGGGAAGAAGTGGCTGGCATGCCCCATGGGACCTATACATCTGTCACAGGGATGCCACCTAGGGGCAAGGTGGCCAGGAGAGCAGGCTGAGGTGGCAGGTTCTTCTCGGTTTGCTGAGCTCATTGGTGGCCCCTCCACAGACATCGTCCTTCTGAATAGATGCAATACTGACTGGTATGAATAGATGCAATACTGACTGATTCTGAGGCGCCCTGGTGGTACAGCAGCTAAGTCCTAGGTGGCCAACCAGAAAGATGGTGGTTCAATCCCATCAGCAGCTGTGTGGGAGGAAGATGAAGCAGTCTGCTCCGGTGGAGATTTACAGCCTTTGAAATGCAGCGGGGCAGCTCTGTTCTGTCCCCTAGGGTTGTCACAAGTCAGAATTTGACTCCAGGGCAAATAGGTATTGGGTTCCAGACAGTCTTTTTTTTTTCTGTAACTGCCATGGCAAATTACCACAGACACTCATTCACTCTTATTGCTTTCAAGTTGGAGCCAACACACAGCTACCCTTCAGTGGGGTTTTCAGAGTCTGTAAATTAAACAAGAGGAAAGTGTCCATTTTTATCCAGCAAAACAGCTGGTGGGCTTGAAATACCTTCCTTTGGTATAGTTGGTAACCACTAGGCCACCAGATTCATGTGCAGTCCGTCAGGTGAGTTCCATGTGTATAGTTGTCATTTGTGTTTCTTTAAAATGGTATTTGTGATGAGTAAGTCTTTGCAAGTACAAAAATCAATCATTCTCCAGCCTCATATCTGTCACCAACTCTCTAATTTCCAATTGCCATTCTTTATTGTTTCCAATTTGAAATTCTTGCAGAAGTTCAAAGACTATAGCCTTCAATGAAATTTACATCTCAACACCAAGAAGAAAAAAGTCCTTACCGCTGGGTTGACAGGCAACAACATGGTAGAGAAAAGATTGAATTTGTCAATGATTGCATCTTGTTTGGAAGTATAATCAACACCCTTGGCACCAATAATCAAGGAATCTAAAGATGTATTGCACTGATAAAGTCAAGGTCCTCTCTGAAGTACTGAGGTGGTCTTTTCAATAACTTGCTATGCCTTTCTCTTAGCTTCTAATATTACTTGTAAAGACATCACTCCAATCCATACAACCAACAACACATGGCATTGGCATTCCCCCTGCTGTCTCTTCTCCTCTTCTTACAATGACACCAGTCATTTTGGGTTAGAGATTATCTTACTGGTCTCATTCTAATTAACATTACTAAGACCTTATGTGGACATGGCACAGAACCAGGAAATATGCGACTCTGTGGTAGAGGGAAACAATTTTTCTCCACCTAACAACAACAACAACAGCAACAATTTTACATTTTTTAAACCCCGATGAAACCCTGTACCCATCAGTAGTCACTCCCTGTCCTCCCCATTCTCTTTATCCTGGGTTACTACCTTCTGTCTCTGTATGTTTGCCTATCCTGGACATTTCATATAAATTTAATAATAACAATCAGCTGTGGGCTAGAAGCCTCTAAGTCAATCAGAATCTGGTGGGTGGCCCTTTGTATTTAAAAGTTGTTTGGGCCCTCACTAAAAGTCTCCAGTTTGGAGGCTCATGTGTGAAGCGGATTCTGGAGGGTAGGTTCTTCTGATTTTGTTGAAAGTCAGATGTAAACTGGTCCTTTTTCTTTGACTCACAGATGTGTGTAAACTGATGGATTTAGATAACAATCAGCTGTGTGCTGGAAGCCTCTTGTTTGAGTCAATCAGGATCCAGAGGGCAGGCCTTTGTCTTTTAAAGTCTGCTGTTCCCTGACTAAGTCTTCAGTTTGGAAGCTCATCTGTTAAGCAGTTGGATATTGGAGGGTAGGTTCTCTTCAATTTTTGTTCTTTTCATTTTTTTCACAGTTGTGTGCAAGCTAATGGATTTTGTTAACAGTCAGCTGTTGGCTAGACGCCTCTTGTTTAAGTCAATCTGGACATGGTAGGCGGGCTTTTGTATTTAAAAGTCAGTTGGGCCTGGTGTTAATTGTGTTCGGGAAGAACATTGTTCTAAATAATACAACACTGGTCTGTCAGTTTGCTGTACCAAGATAACTTGGGTTGCTGTGATACTGAACGCTGTACCACTGGCATGAAATGCCATAGTGGTTACCCATGGTGGACAGGCTTTGGTACAGCTCTCAGTTTAAGACAGACTTGGAAGCAGGATTGGCCATCCACTTTTTTCTTTTGGACTATGCAGCAAATTTATTATAGAAGTTGTTACAAAGTTACTGTCCCATGTGTAGAGTTATATATTAATTAAATCTTGATAGTGTCAGAACTTGATAGGACAAAAATGAGTGTATTATTCATTTCTTGTATTTGTAGGAAAAATTACTCATATACATTATCCTCAGATCTGATTATTTATAATTTCCTTAAGTTGTAAATATTTGTGATTTCTTTTCTTTTTGTAATTTTAATGAACGTTTACAGAGAATTTGGATTTCTATTCATTCATTGCTGCAGGCATCCACTTCTTAAACAACGGGCCTTAGGAAATTCTATGAACATTAGTAGAATGGGGTTCATATCTTTTGTTTATAGAGTCGCTATGGGTTGTACTCAACTTGACAGCACTTAACAACAATACAATATGAGGTTTTGGGTTTTTTAGATTGGCTTCTTCCCCCCTGCCCCTCTAAACATGATGTTCCCAAGATTCTTCCATATCGTATATATCAGTGTTAGTTGTTAGGTGCTGTTGAGACTAATACGACGCATAGTGATCCTACGAACAATAGCTCTGAATCTTATCCTGTGCCGTCTTCTCACTTCCTGACACACTAGAACCTGTTACAGCCGTCACCGTGTTAATCCACCTAGTCAAGGGTCTTCCTCTCCTTTGCTGACCATCTACCCTTCCCAACATCATGTCCCTTTTCAAGAAATAGTCACTCTTAGCAGCGTGCCTGAAGTTATGTGAGGCAAAACCTCATCATCCTTGCCTCCAAAGAGCACTCTGGATGCATCCTCTCCAAGACATATTTGATTTTTTTTTGGCCGTCTATAAGTACTTCTTTCTTTTTTGTTGCTAAAATCATGCAATGTACATAGAGAAAATGTCATTAGATCTAATTTTTAAAAAAATCCTTGATAAAATTTTTTTAAAGAAAATGTTAACTTCCGTAGAAATAAATTCATGCAATACCATGGAATTCAAGACATTCAGCTTTCCATTTGTTTGCCTCCGGTGTAAAGGAAAAGAAAGGAGTTGGGGGTAGGGGCTGGTAAACTTCTACCAGTTTATCTTGTTTCCCAGGATTATGGCCCCTTCTCCAGGACCTATTAAAAAGGATCTCGCGAGATAACTGCAACCAAAAATAAAGCACCCTTGGCATCTTTCTGGGAGCATGTTTTACTCTGCTCCTACATGCTTAACCTACTATAATTTGATAAATCCCAAGTCAAGGCTGAGTGAAAGAAACCACTGAGAATAGACTTTAAAATAAAGATGCAGAGAAGTTGAAAAGAAAGCCCTGTTTAAATGTACTGTGGTGACATAAACCAACTCTGGTGAGAACACAGGAGCTTTGGAGCACAGATCTATGCTGCTATATTAACATGAAAGTATCCATGTTTAGTTCTTCAAAGCTGAGGGGACTTGGAGGTGAGGAGAACAGTGGGAGTGAGTAATATTTGGCTATGCTGACCATCAGTATGGCTGCTTGATCTACTCTACTCTTCAGATGTGTCCGTTGTCAACACCAGAGTCAGACACTAAAGCAAAGTGCTGCCTCCAGCTGGTGTTCTCAGGAACCAAAGCTCCTCAGTAACAACCTGGCTTAGCAGGACATCTTCTGGTGGACAGAGCTCTTGCTCTCTTTGGTTCAGATCACCCCTCCCATGATCCTCTCTGCAAAACCACATGTGATATGTCTGGCCAGTTTCCCAGTGGTTTCCTCTTTCCTTCTCACGGACCTTGGATTGTGATTGCAGGTTCTTGTACATCACTTCTCAACCAAACTGAAGTGGAGCCATCCAGTCTGTGATTACATATGGCAAGGGGATACCCTGAGCCAGCTTCCACCTGCAGCCGGGATGCCTCTGGCACCAGGCCTTATCTAATCTGGTTCAAACAGGGAGTTACTGCTCACCTGGAAAAAGCAAATGACAGAGGCGGCAAATCCTTAACCAAAGGATTATGTCCTAAAGTTGATATGTTTTTTTAAAACAATGTGCACCCACCCTCTGCCCCTCTGTTATTATAATAGATAAGTAGCATCTGACTTGGGGACACTGAGCTTTTGGGAATTGGTGGATAAATTAAAGAATGGTTAATGGTAATATTTGAACAGCATAATGGATATACTTAATGTCACTGAACTGAACATGTGAAAATTGCTGAGATTATAAATGTCTAATTGTACAAAAATGAATACATGTTTAATTACCTGTATATTTACCAGAACAAACAAGGGGGGGGGGGAAATAGTAATTAACCATTTCCTAATCAAGCAATCTATTTACAAGTGGAATTCATGATGTTTCTGCTGTTAGAAGACTTTTTCTTTTCAGAAAAGACATTTCACTTCTGGGTTAAAAGGATTGGTTGTATTATTTGGCAATGAAACCTATACTCTCTTGGAAACAGAAAACAACAAAAAAATACAGCATCTTACTTTAATCAGTGATTGTATTTATAATGTATATTCATAATATGTTTTATGTGCTATACTATATCATTGTTGTGTGCCGTAGAAACTGGCCCAGAGCTCACCCTCCAATGGGTTTTCAGAGACAGTAAATCACATGGGAGGAGATTGTACATACTGGTAGGCTTGAACCATGTGCCTTGGGGATTGCAGCACAGCTTCTTAACACTAGGGTACCAGAGCTCACTATATGAAGAATTGATGCCTTTGAGTTATGGTGCTGGAGAAGAGTCTTGAACATGCCATGGATGACCAAGAAAACAAATAGGTATGTTTTGAAGAGGGTGAAACTAAATTTCTCCTTGGAGGCTAGGATTTTGAAGCTCAGTCTTACATACTTTGGGCATGTGGCCAGGAGGGATGGGTTCCTGGAGAAGGACATCATGGGACATAAAGGGACAGTGCAAGAGAAGAAGATCCTGGATGAGACGGATTAATACCGTAACTGGGGCAATGGGGGTAAGTGTGTCAGAGTCAGTGAGACTGGTTCAGTACAGGGCAGGCTTCAGAGCTGTTATACACAGGGTGGCTATGAGTTGCAGGTGACTCGACTGCACATAATAACAACAACATATATAAAATATTCTTTAAATTTTTCTAAAATGGATTTAACTTTATTATGCTCCTCAGGGTGACAGCTGGTGTTTCATTTTTCTTTAAAACACACCTGGCTCCTGCCCCAGGTCCTGGAAGAATGTTTTTGTTCCTTCTCACTTTCCCTTTAAGAGTTGGTGTTCCAGTTGGTAAATTTCCAAGTGCTCTCTGGACTAATTGGTACAGGTTGGGAATTTTCCCATTTGGAAGAGAAAGAGCAGGTTCTCTAGAGAAAACCCTTCAAGGTAATTGCTCTCTGAGAGGTTCCTACCACAACCTTTGGCAGCTTTAACCACAGACAATTCCCTGTGGCTGTTAGGAGGAGCCAGGGGAAACTAGGGGCTTAGGGCAGAATAGCTGAGACCTTTGAAAGCAATGACCTTCCAGAGCAGCAGAAGTGGGGCAAAGAGCAGCTTAGGCAAAGGCAGCTGAACTTTCCCTGCAGACAGTCATTGTGGCTCTGGTTCAGTAGATCCCAGTCCTTTTTGAGCTAGCCTGTTAACCAGGATCCAGAAGAGAATGGCACTCATTTGGAAGAAAGAGTTTAACGAAGCACGTGGGCTGGAGGGTGGCCTCCCAATGGTGTACTGAGTAAGAAAAGATAATGGATAAGATGTGAGTTTCCCAGAGGAAACTGTGCTACCAGGGGTTGAATTGGGGGAAGTGAGAAGACAGGACTCAGAGATAAGAAAACTCTGTACCCCAACTCTCAGCTCCGGGCTGGGGTGTGTGGAGGGAAAAGTCAAGCTGGAAAGGAGGGGAGATGAACACATATGAGTGGTCTCCGTTCTTTTCTCAAAGTTGTGAGTGGTGAATTGCCTCCCTCAGCTCTGTTTTGAAATATCCAGGAAAGTGTACATTGCTGATCCTTTCTGTGCCTGTGGCTGACTGTGTTTTCCCTTGGGAAATCAAGGAGGTGCTGATACCTGTGGTCTGCCGATGTTGAGTGGAATAAAGAAGGGCTGAGGCTAGACAGATGTAGAAAGTGGAAGAGACCCAGATGGTTTGGGACACTTGTTCTTCTATGTGTTCACATCACAACTCTAGGAAATAATAAGAAGTTACATTGAGTTACATTGATTTGAGGTGGAGAAATGGAGACTCAAAGCAGAGCTAAGAAGTAGCTGTTAAGGAGAGGTGTCTAGGTCTGCATGTAACACTGCCTGACACAAGGTTCATGCCTGACGATTGCATCCTCCTCGGCCGCCTGGACAAAGGCATTAGAGCTGTTGGACTCTGTCCTCCTGAGCTGCTGGCTCCAGTTTGTAAGACAAAGTGCCCAGCATGGGAAATAATGCATGACTTTGTGCCTGACTGTGGATTTCACTCCTAGCTCTGCTCTTTACTAGTTCTGTGACCTTGAACAAGATCCTTTGCACTTTATTCTCCTCAAAAAAAACCCCAAAAACCGACAAAACTCAAAATAGTAAGAGTGTTTTCTTCAGTGTTTCTTTTATTGGGAATAGGGGTCATAGGTAAATGAGATTTTAATGAGATATATAAAAGCTCAAACACAGTCACTGGTCTCTCAAAAAATCCCCTGTAAATAGTGAGTGATTTGATGGTTGGTTGGATGGTTGGTTAGTTAATTGGTTGATTGGTTGGATGGTTGGATGATTGGTTAGTTGATTGGTCGGATGGATGGTTGGTTGGATGTGTGGTTGGCTAGTTGGCTGGTTGGATGATTGATTGGTTGGTTGGTTGAATGGGTGGGTGGGTGGGTGGTTGTTTGGTTAGTTGGTTGCATGGGTGGGTGGGTGGGTGGGTGGATGATTGGTTGGTTAGTGGGTTAGCTGAATGAATGGTTAATTAGAAACTGCTAGCAAATAAACTCCTGATTCATGGTGACCTCACACATAACAAAACGAAATACTGCCTTGATTAGTTGTAGATCTTACCAGTGTAATCCAGAAAGTTTTTACTGATCAATTTATCACAAGTACATCTCTAGGCTTTTTTTTTCTTAAAGCATTTAAGTATGAAAGATTTACTAAAACCTGTTTAACATCACAGTGACATGCAAACCTCCAATGACAGATGAGTTGTGGCTGTTCATGAGATGAGGTGAATTGACGGAGAATTGAACCCAGGTCATTTCACTCTATTCTGCTTTTACAGTTGGATTTTTCTTGCTGACAGTGAGCCAGGATGTAGCAGTTTGATCCATGGAGGAGCTGAAGATAAAATAAGATTAGTCACAAAGATGTTCTATGCTTCTCTGACCAATCTCCAAACAAAACTTTGGACACTAATTCTTGGGTGGACTTCCTTTGTTGGCAATATTATGTATGTATTGCCATCCACTTGGGGGAGGGGCAGGGTTGCATGAACGAAACATTTTATGTTGGATGCAGCAGAAAGAAGAGACCTAGGAGGTGACTTCTCTTGTATTCCTATCTATATCCTTTTGCCTTTGCTTTTTAAAATATATGAAGACACTTTATTTTTTTTTTATTTTGCTTTATATATTGATATTTGAAAGTTAGGGGGGAAAAAGAAAGTTAGGAGACAGTTTTAAAAACATGCAAATGAGCATTGTTACAGGGACTATGATTTTCTCTAATACTAAAACTGTGGTTAACAGAACAGTACTTTTCCCTTGAAAGTAAAGATTGTTTTAATGTAACGTTAAAAAAATTAAAGAGTGGCCTAGTGGCAAGAAGCTGCACTGCAGTCCCAGAGATATGCAGTTCGAATCCACCAGCTGCTCTGCCGGAGAAGGAGGGGCCATCTCCTCCTGTGCCAGTCAGATCCAATTTGACGGTACACACACACAAAATAATAAAATAAATTTTAAAAAATTAAAGAGAGATTCTGACTTTAAAGTTCACTTTCAAGAACTGATCTTTTTCCAAACAAACAGGAAAAATTCCAGATGCTACTTTTTTTATTTTATTTCAATGAACATCTACAGAGATTTTGGAATTCCATTCATTCATTATTGCACTTTTCTCCCTGCCCACCCCACCCCCACCCCCCAAAACACTTTATTTTTAAAACAAGTTACAACACTAACCTTTGGCATATTCTACCCCTGCACAAGCTACAAAATGCTTACTCAGCAGCTGGGTGTATTCTTTAGTAGCAAGTGTGAAAAGTGAATAAAAATGTGTATAAACATACACACAAATAGTTTCCATAGGAACACAGATAAATGTGACCCCATCACTTAGTCTTTCATATTGTGGCATGCCCTTGCTAATTTTAATCTGTGTCATTTTTGCAGTAATGAACTGGAACTGTGAGAACAGGAATTTTTGTGTTTTCTGTGTTCAGTGAGTCCTTACATGAAAATAATGAAATCTGAGATTATCTACCCTGCAATACCAGAGGCACACGGTTCAAATCTACCAGGTGCTCTGCTGGAGAAGGAGGGGAAATCTCCTCCTGTACCAGTCACATTTACACACACACAAAAGTGGGGGGGGGGAAGGTATCTGAGATGGTCTTGGGCACTTGAGGTAAACTTTGGTTTTGAAAACTTTGATGTGTCACCACTCCTTCTCTCCCATCTTCACCTCTACCCCCAACCCCTAGTGAAAAAACAGACCCCTGACATTCTCAATTATTGGGGGAGAAGGGGGAGTGGAGGAAGGTGATGAGAGCTTGACTGTTCTACATAACACGACATGCCAGGAGTCTGATCTTTTTTATCTCCTGCCAAGTCAAGCCAATTTTGGTTTAAGAACCTTGAATATATTAAAAAGAGAAGAGGTGGGAGGTAAGTAACAAGACAGAAGCAGGCCAGGGCCTATGCATTCGATGTCCAGAGAGAATTTCCATCACTAGGTGGTTTGACATGGTGATTGCAGCAATGGTATCAAGTATATCAGAGATGATAAGGATGGCAAAGGATAGGCCAGAGTTCAGATTTGTTGTTGTTCATAGGGTCATTATGAGTTGTACTCAACTCAGTGGCGCTTAACAAAAAGCAGCAGCAAAAAGGGATCTCCGGTGGCCTAGTGGTAAGAAGCTGCCCTGTGAACCCAAAGGCACACGGTTCGAATCCACCAGCTGCTCCATGGGAGAAGGATGGGCAATTTATTCCTGTGCGATTTATGGCCTCTGGAAACCTGCTGAAGGGCCAGCTGTGAACTGATTCTGACCCAATGGCACACAACAACAGTAGCAAAACCCAGTGCTGGTTTTTATATAGTCCCTTGCTTTGTCCCAGGCAGGGTTCTGTCTCTATTACCCCCAGTCCTCTAGTAAAGAGTGTGTTATTCGCTTGATGTTGGTGGGTTTGGTTTAAGAGGACTTTAAGGAATGAATGAAGAGATAGATGCAGATAGGGCAGAGGAGGGAGGGAAGAAGATAACATCTTCAAGAGGTGATATGTGGTACTTCAACAGAAGCAAGAATTTAAAGATTACCAGAAGAAAGTACATCCCTGTAGAATACAAGAAAATACTGGGGGGGAAGTCTTGATTTCCCCTAGCGTATTATAAGAAGATCAAGATGTTTCACTTGTCTGCTAAAGAAAGGGAGCTCTGGTGGCCTAGTGGCAAGAAGCTGTGCTGCAATCCTGAAGGCATGCTGGTTGAGGCCATCAGTTCCTCCATGGGAGAGGGATGATAATCTCCTCCCATGTGATTAACTGCCTCTGAAAACCCTCTGGAGGGGCAGCTATGGGTCAGTTCTGACTCTATGATATACAATAACAACAACTGAAGAAAAGCATGACCACAGAAATTTGAAGGATTTGGGAGCTTATTTATGCAGCTAGTCGGAGTTCAGATCTGTTGTTCATAGGGTCGCTAAGGGTCATACTCAACTCAAGAGCACGTAATAAGAAAAAGCAGCATAAAGGGAACTCTGGTGGCCTAGTGGTAAGAAGCTGCCCTATGAACCCAAGGGCAAAGGGTTCGAATCCACCAGCTGCACCATGGGAAAAGGATGGACAATTTCTGTGTGATTTATGGCCTCTGAAAACCTGCTGGAGAGTCAGCTGTGAGTTGACTCTGTGATTACATATATGGATAGAGATTGTTACAGATTGAATTGTGTCTCCCAAAAAGATATGTTGAAATCCTAATGCCTGGTACATCCAAAGGTGACCTTGTTTGGAAATTGGGTCTTTTATAAACAGTATCAAATAACATGAGGTCATCCTGGAGTAGCCTGTGTCCTAACCCAATCTGAGTGAATTTATAAAGGAGAAGAAACACAGAGAGGCAGACAAAAGGAAGACAGCCATGTGAGGATGCTTCTGTGTGCCAGGGAACATCTGACTCCACCATAGACTGAGAGAGACAAGAAGATAATCCGTCCCTCGAGCTTTTGAAGGGAATGTGGCCCTGACGACATTCCGAGCTCAGGCTCCTAGGCTCCAGGACTCTTAAGACAATAAAGTAAGTTCTGTTTATATAAGTCATCTAATTTTGGTCTTTTGTTACAACACACTTATGAAACTAAAGCAGAAATGTACTGAAAATTCCCTGGAGTAAAATATCAAAAGGCCAATTAATGGTGGCTGGAAAATCTCCTTTTTTTGTAATTTTCTGCCTCTGAAAACCTGCTGGAGGGTCAGTTCCTTTGACTTGGCAGCACACAACAACTACCACCTCTAAATGCAATATAACGTGATTTTGTACAAAATCCATACTTTCTAATCTTTTCTACAATGACTTCTAGTTTTTGTAATGAGGGGGTGGAAAATTAACACAATTAAAAGATACATTAGCCAAAAAAAAAATCTCTCAACAGATATTTAGTGAGTCTGTGGTGTTGGGCAACACTGAGTTTGGCACCAGATGAACAAAAAACCATGTTCTTGCTACTCAAAGCAATTGCAAGAACCGAGGGAGCTAGCAACCATATATTTCATTGTAAACTGATGCCTGTGATGAAAGAAATTATTCGGATGTTGCAGTTAAAAATAATGGGAAGAATGTCAAAGGTCATTACAAAGACAGAGGAGGAGGAAAAGACCAAGATGGATGTCAGAAGAAACTCTAAATATTGCACTGGAGCACCAAGAAGCCAACAAAGAGGGAAGAAATCAAGATATTGAGAAGTAAAACCGAAGGTTCCAGAGGGCAGTGCTGGAAGACAAAGTATTACAATGAAATGTGCAAGTAGCTAGAGTCAGAAAATCAAAAGGGCCAAACTCGTTCAGCATTTCTTAAGCTCAAGGAACTGAAGAACAAATTCAAACCTTGAATTGCAATACTTAAGGATGCTTTGAAATGATCCAAGAAGCACTAAAAGAAGATGGAAAGAGTATACAGAGTCATTGTACCAAAAGGAATTGGTGGAAACAGAAGAATTTCATGAAACAACATATGAACAAGAGCCTGTGGTGATGAAGGAGGAAGTTCAAGCTGCTCTGAAAGAATTGGTAAAAAAACAAGGCCCCAGGAATTGATGGCATACCGATTGACATATTCCAACACTGACTGACATTTTTCAACAAACAGATGCTGCCCTGGATGTGCTCACCAAGTTGTGCCAAGAAATCTGGAGGACAACCACCTGGCCTACTCTCTGGAAAACATCTATATTTGTTTCCATTCCAAAGAAAGGCGATCTGACAGAGTGTGGAAATTATTGAACAATATCACTGATATCATATGCAAGCAAGATTCTGCTTAAGATCATCCAAAAATGACTGGAATGGTACATCAACAGAGAACTGCCTGAAGTGCAGGCTGGATTTAGAAGAGGCCATGGCACTAGGGATATTATAGCTAATGTCAAATGGATCTTAGCTGAAAGCAGAGAGTACAGAGGAATGTCTATCTGTGTTTCATTGACTATGCAAAGGCATTTGACTGTGTGGATCACAACAAACTACAGTTGACTCTGAGAAGAATGGGAATACCAGAACACTTGATTGTGTTTATGCGAAACTTATACTTGGACCAGGAGATAGTCATCAAAACAGAGCAAGGAAATATTGCGTGGTTCAAAATTGGGAAGGGTGTACACCAGGGATGTGTCCTATCTCCATACATTTTCAATCTATATGCAGAACAGATTATCCATGAAGCTGGGCTCTATGAGAATAAGTGTGGCATTAGGATTGGAGGTAGATTCATCAGCAATCTGCATTATGCAGATGACATAACCCTGTTTGCTGAAACTGAGGACCTGAAGCACTTGCTGCAGAAGGTCAAGGACTGCAGCCTTCAATATGGATTGAAGCTCAACACCAAGGAAGCAAAGATTCTTACCACTAGGCCGATTGGCAGCAGCATGACAGATGATGAAGAGATTGAGATTGCTGACAGCTTCAGTTTGCTTGGCTCTACAGTCAACATAGTTGGTACCAGCAGCCAGGAAATCAAAAGATGAGTTGCACTGGGAAAGTCTGCTGTCAGAGACCTCTCCAAGGTACTGAGGAGCAACAATGTCAGTCTGGAGACTAAGGTGCGCCTGATCCAGGCCATGTTCTTTGCAGTTACTAGCTATGCATCAGAGAGCTGGACAATGACTAGGGATGATAGAAGGAGAGTTGATGCCTTTGAGCTTTGGGCCTGGAGAAGAGTATTGAATATACCATGAACTGCTAGGAGAACAAGTTCATCCTGGAGAGGGTGAAGCCAGGCTGCTCCTTGGAGGCAAACATTCTGAAGCTCCTTCTGACATACTTTGGACATGTTGCAAGAAGGGACCAGTCCCCGGAGAGGGATGTCATGCTTCGGAGGGTTGGAGGGACAGCGCAGGAGAGGAAGACCCTCAATAGGATGGACTGATTCTGTCACTGGGGTAATGGGGATAGGCATGTTGGAGACAATAAGTTTGGCAAGGGATAGAGCAGGGTTTAGGGCTGTTGTACATAAGGTCGCTATGAGTTGCAGGGTACTCGATGGCACATAACAACATTCTCAACCTCAAATAACAAATAATAACAATACCAACAATAACAATAAAAAACAATAATGGGAGGAGACCATGTGCAATGAAGCCTGCATTATTATTGTTGTGTACTAGAGTTGGAACTGACCCATAGCTTACCCTTCCTTCAGTGGGGTTTCAGAAGCAGTTAATCTCATGGGAGGAGATTGCCCACCCTTCTCCTGTTGAAGAGCTGGTGGCCTCGAATTGCATGCCCTCGGGATTGCAGTGCAGCTTCTTGCCACTAGGCCACCAGATCTCCCTGAAACCTGCTTTAGAAGATGGTTATCATGGATTGCATCATCTCAGTTTGGCTAAACCTTGATTCCCACTATTATATAAGTGTCCTTTATTTTGTGATCTGCTGCAATTTTTCTCCTTTTTGTGCTATACCTATTGGAGCCTTGGTAGTACAATGCTTAAAGTGTCCAAGTGTTAACCTAAAGTTCGGTTCAGATCTGTCAGCTGCTGCATAGAAGGAAGATGTGACAGCCTGCTTCCATAAAGATTGCAGCCTTGGAAATCGTGTGGGGCAGTCTTACTCTGCCTAATAGGATATTTCAGAATCAAAACTGTCTTGATGGCATTGGGCTTAGTCTGGATTTATATCTGTCTATCTATAATTTATATTTATTGTTGTTGTTAAATACCATTGAGTTAAAGATGACTCATAGTGACCCTATGAACAAAAGACCTGAACACTTGCATAACTTTCATCGTTTCTCTAAGTTCATAGAGTTTCCAGAGGCAAGCTATAGCTTGTATCAGTATATGTGTATATATGTCAAAGAGACAAGATTAGAGTGTATTGTAGCTTGAGTTGCGCCCTTATTCAAGTCTTGGCTTTATATCACATCTTTTAGCTTACAAGAGATAAAAAGTGAGAGAAGTGAACAGAGAGGGTAGGAACCTCACAAATAGCATGAAAGAAGCACTAGGAGCAAAGTGCATTCCTTGGATACATCCTGGGTCCTCCTAGACTTAGGGGAAAATCAATTCTGAGGCACAGGGGCATCGAGGATTACAAACTGCACAGACATTGAAAGGAAACAAGGACCTTCTCCCAGAACCGATGAAGATAAAAGACTCCTCTAGAGCTGGTGCAAGGAGGGACCAGTCCTTGGAGAGGGACATCATGTTTGGGAGGGTGGAGGGACAGCATAAGAAAGGAAGACCTTCAATGAGATGGGTCTATTCAGTGACTGGAGTAATGGAAGTAGGTGTGTCAGAGACAGTGATGTTGGCACAGGATAGAGCAGGATTTAGAGCTCTTGTACATAGGATAGCTATGAGCAGCAAGCGACTCGACAGCACTTAACAATAACAACTAGAGCCGATGTACTGAATTCAGACCTCTTCAACTGTGAGAAAATACATCTCTGTCAAAAACGTCTCCTGTGGTATCTCTGCACTAGACAGTGCACTTAGTAGCACTGGACAGCCAAGACTGGTTAACAAAGGCTTCTTTCTCTGATGAAGTGAGATTTTTTAAGAAGGAAATAAAGCCCAGAGGCAATATGTGTGAAGGAAGAGTATTCAGACAGAGCAAGTGTATTGAACAATTGTTCAATATTGAACATACCGTGCACCACCAAGAAAACAAACAGGTATGTCCTGGTGACAGTGAAAACAGGCTGCTCCTTGAAGGCAAAGATTTTGAAACTCCTTCTCCCGTACTCTGGGCATGTTTCTAGGAGGAACCAGTCCTTGGAGAAGGACATCATGCAGGGTCAGCATAGAAGAGCATAGACCCTAGACAAGATGGATGGACAGGGGCTGGTGTATCAGAGATAATGAGGTTGGCTCAAGACAAGACAGGGTTTAGAATTACGGTTCATAGAGGGCCTATGAGTTGTAATCAACTCAACAGCACATAGCAACAACAAGAAGAAGAAGAAGTTAGTAGGTCTGTGGAAAGGAAAGGTGGAGAGTGTAAGTATTCTGGTGAAAATAGCAAGAGAGATGTACAGATTTAGGACATTTTGAAGGGAGGAAAAATAGACACAACTTGATGGTTGGAGATGGGAGATGCAAGAATAGGAGTGTCAGGATGGCTCCTAGTATTCAGCTTCAGAATTCTTTCTCAAGGAGAGGAAGATTCTGAGAGGAACAGATATGGACCATAGAAATGTCAGATGTTTAGGTGTATTAGAAGAGTAGCAGTGATGCCTCAGCTTTCCAACGTGAAAAGGGTGAATGCAAACAAGATAAACAATCTGATTGCTTTAGCATTGCTTTACTTACTTTAAAAGCTTTATAAAGTTTTAGTTCCTTGTCTATAAAACTGCTAAGAACATAAAGGAGTCACAGGTAGTTTTTAGTTGGATGTACTTTATCTCATTTTAAAGGTGATAGTGTGGGAGATTGTAGTTGGTAGTTTGGGGTCTCATGAAGCTATCAAGTGTACTATTAATACTGAACAATAATAAGACTGAAACCATCAACAACTTCATCTTACTTGAATCCACAATTAACACCCTTAAGTACCAGCAGTCAGGAAATCGGGAAATGTATTGCACTGGGAAAGTCTGCAGTCAGGGACCTCTCCAAATTATTGAGGAGCAATATCGTCAGTTTAAAGACTAAGGTATGACTAATTTAGGCTATGGTCTTTTCAGTCAGTTGCTATGTATCTGAAAGCTGGACAATGAATAAGGATAACAGAGGAAGTATTGATGTCTTTGAACTGTAGTGTTGAAGAAGAATGCTGAATATTTCATGGACTGCCCAAAGAACAAATATGTTTCGGAGAAAACATATGCATGTTTTGGAGAAAGGGCAACCACAATGCTTGCTCCTTAGAGGCAACGATGGTAAAGCTTTATCCCATATTCTTTGGGCATGTTGTTAGGAGAGAGTATTCTTTGAAGAGTACATTGTGCCTGAAAAGAAGAAGAGTTGGCAAAAGAGAGGAAGACCCTCAGCCAGGTGGATAGGCACAGCAGGGGCAGCCATGGGCTGAAGTATGTCAGAGATGAGGAGGACGGCACAGGATAGAACAGGGTTCAGATCTCTAGTTCATAGGGTCACTATGAGTCGTCCTTAACTTGACAGTTCCTAACAACAGCAACAAAGATGGCAAGTGTAATCTTCATGAATATTCAAGCCAAATTATAACATGTACAATATGTAGAAATTGTACAGTTGTAGAGATAGTGTATATTTTGTAATGTATACTTTTTCACCAAAAAAGAGCCCATAACAGATGATTGTTGACCTCATTTTCAATAAAATTTATGGGAAAATGTAAAGTGGTTATTGGTGTGTTGTCTATGGAGAGACAGTAGTTATCCTTTTTCTATCACTTAGTATGTGCTGGGAATACTGCTACCCATTGTAAAAATAGCCCAATATGTTGTTGGTATTAATGTGTGCTGTCAAATATATTTCAACTCACAGAAACTCGATAGGATACAGTGAAACTGCTCCGTGGGGTTTTGTTAGCTCTGGTAGCCTAGTGATAAGAAACTGTGCTGCAATAGCAAAGGCATGCAGTTCAAATCCAGCAGCTGCTCCACAAGATGGACAATTTCTCTTGTGATTTACTGTCTCTGAAAACCCACTGGAGGTTCAGCTATAGATTTGGTTGCGACTTGATGGTACACAACAATAACAGTCTTTTATAGAAGCTAACGGCTACATCTTTCTCCTGTGGAGCAGCTGGTGGGTTTATACCATTGACCTTTTGATCAGCTGGATATTTGATCACCACAAAACAGGTTTCTTTATTCTGTTATAAGAAGTCAAGCACTTCCATTGCCATGAAGTCTATTTCAAGTCAAAGTCAGTAGAATTTTCCCAAAGGCCTTCCAAAGCTCTAAGTATTTTTAGAAGCAGACTGCCTTCTCTTTCTCCAGTGAAGTACCTGGTGGGTTAGAACCACAGACCTTTTGCTTAGCAGTTGAGTATTTTTAACCACTGTGCAAGGAGAGCCTTTTCACATTATATATAATTCCATTTTATGTATGTATCTCCACGAGAACTAACAAGTCCGTTTTGGAAGAAATGTAGTCAGAACCCACCTTACAAGTAAGGATGGTGAGATGTCATCTCATGTGCTTTGGGCCAGTCTCTGGAGAAGAGCCACCTGCTTGGAAAAGTAAACAATCAGGGCAGGGAGTGGGGTGGAAGGAAAATTCTCATTGAGAAGAATTGAGGCAGTGACAGCAACAATGAGATGAGGCACAGCAGAGATTGTGAGGATGGCGCAGGATCAGGCAGGGTTGCAGTCTGCTGTTGACTGGACCACTATGACTTGGAACTGGTTCAGTGGCACCAAACTACAACCATGAGCCATTGGGTCAATTACAACTCATAGCAACCCTATGTGACAGAGCTGGTTTTGTTGTTATGTGCTGTCAAATTGACTAGGACTCATAGTGACCTTGTGAACAATGGCTCTGAACATTGTTCTACCCCGAGCCAACTTCACCGTCTCTGACACACTTGATCCCATTGCCACAGTCACCGAGTTAATTCATCTCATCCAGGATCGTCTTCTCCTGCTCTGACCCTCTACCCTTCCAAGCATGATGCCCTTCTCCAAGGACTGATCCCTCCTGACAACATGCCCAAAATACGTGAGATGAAGTTTCAAAAGTCTTGTCTCTAAGGAACAACCTGGTTTCGTCTCTCTAGGACACACTTGTTGCACTGCCAACCCAAAGGCACGTGGTTCAATCCTCCAGCTGCTCCGCAGGAGAAAGACAGGCAATCTCCTCCTGTGTGATTTACCGTCTCTGAAAACCCACTGGAGGGTCAGTTGTGGGTTGGTTCCACTTGACAATACACAAAAAATTGTGAATATGACAGATAAATGTCCTATAGAATTTTCTTGGTTATAATCTTCATGGGAGCTAATAATGAGGTCTTTCTCCCATGAAGCGCCGTGATGGGTTTTCCCTGTCAGTCTTTCTATTGGCAGGGAGCACCTAGCTATTACTCTACTACGGCTCCTTCTGCCTGCCACTGTCATGTGCTATGAGTCTGAACAGACTCACAGCTGACCCTCCAGTGGGTTTTCAGAGGCAACGAATCACACAAAAAGAGATTGCCCATCTTTCTCCTGTGGAGCAGCTGGTGGAATTAAACCACCTGCCTTCAGGTGGGCAGTGCAGCTCCAGGCCCTGAGGCATATATATTCAAATAAACAGCACTTTTGGCAATCATGATGGCTTCTCTGGGCTGAGCACTTGCTATAAAAAAGGTGTAACTTTAGGCTCTTACCACTCATCACGACTCCTGACTCACTCAGGATCCCTCAGGCGTCAGGCACTGTGGGGCTGCTGAGAAAAGAATGACAAATGAGACTCATTCTCTGCTCTTGAGGTGCTTTTGTCCAGAGGTATAATTTGTTCAAATTGCACAAAGGAGGAAAAGAGAGGTCATGCCGCTAGTAAGCGGCTCAGCAAGGAAGCCAAAGCTAGTTGGTGTGAGTGACTTCGAGGCCAGTAATTACTGTGAAGACCACATTCTCCGGGGACCACAAGCCCTGAACATATATCCAGGCACCAAAGGGCCCCAGACCTCTTCATTCACTGCCCAAGAACAATTGTGCGCAGAGGTAAGCCTCAAAGAATATTGACACTTCCCTCCCATTCATATGAAGTTTCAAAAACCCAGGCAAGATGAAATCTCATTTAATTGGGCATGAACAAAAGCAACACCAATGAGAAAGGCCGAAATTGATTTCCAGAGGGTATGATATGGCCACTGGAGGGCAGAAGGGAAGTGGATGTGACTGGGGGCCGTTCAAGGGGCTTGGGCAGGAGAGTTAAATTTAATTTCACACTTCGTGGTGGTTATTCTACTTAAAATGATTTCTTAAACCGTATAGAATGTTTTAATCACCTCACTGTATGTATCACTTACAAGCAGTAAAATAACAACAAAGCACAAGTGTACTGAGTGGGACGCTCTCTGCCAGGAGCCTGGGAAGCAGGTGGTAGAGTTTTCTTTTCTGGACATGGGACTAGGCCTTTGTGCCCCTGGCAAGTCTCCCACACAGATAAAGACTTACCACCATGTTCCCGTGTTTCTTACACCCAAAATAAATTCTCAGGACAGGCCTTGGTGAGATCATCTTGCCGTTTGATTCAACGTGTCTGAGCAAGTTGGCGTTTTTCTATTCCTGAAAGGGGTGTAGAAGGATGAAAGCCGATTCCACTGTAACAATACTTAGATGTCTACAAAGCCAAGATCAGCCTTGGCCCGTGCTAGTGAAGGCTCACAAGTAAAGGATGTTGTCGTTGTTGTTGTTGCTTGCTGTCAAATCAGAACTGACTCATAGCTGACCCTCCAGTAGGTTTCCAGTAAATCGCATGAAGGAGATTGCCCATCCTTGTCTAGTGGGGCAGCTGGTGGGTTTGAATCTCATGCCTTCACATTTGCAGCACCTTTTCTCATCTCCAGGCAACGGGAGACCCCTACGCTCCTGAGGAACGGCTGATTAATGAGGCTTTAATTCATTTCCTTTCAGTGCTCTATAAAAAGGCAGAGGAGGATTTTAGGTTCGACTCTGTCTGAGATTGTGAAATCAGATGGAGATTGTTAAAAATATGAGGAACTGGAAAGCCAGCTTTTGTTCCTGGGAAATTTGTGGGAGGGAGGGAGGGAAGCCATGATGCCGGATGGGGCTCTCCATCCGTGCCCCAGCTCTTGGGGAGATTTTGAGCTGTTTTTAATCCATCCCACTTTGTTCAAGATGGGGATTTGTCTTCTGAGTTCCTAACCCTCTATGACAATGTTTTATACTGTAGCCCTGAAGAGTAAGTAGTCCAGCAAGAGTCAAGGTCACCTGTACTCAGTTGTGTTTTAGGACCCAGAAGACATCCTTCTACTATCAATAGGAGCCAGAATGGGGTGAGAGATAAAGCACTGAAGGCCTGTTAAATTTTAACTTCAGATAAACAAAAGAATAATCTTTTTAGTGTAAATATACCCTGGCATATTTCATGAGGCTATAATTAAAAATTATTTCTCTAAAATGCAAATTCAACTGGGTATCTTATATTTTCATTTGTGAAGCCCTTTCTTTTTTTTATTTTTTATTTTTTATTTTTTTATGTGAAGCCCTTTCAATATCATCTTTCAAATATATGCACTAACAGCAGAGGCAAAAAGGAGGAAAAAGATCATTTCTACCAACTTTTGCAACCAGAATCGATTGAACATGCAACCAGAATGCACTAGTAATAATGGGTGACTGAAATGCAGAAGAAAGATCAGTCAGTAGTCAGAAAATATGGGCTTGGCGACAGAAATGAGGCTGGAGATAAAATGGTAGAATTTTATACAGTCAATGATTTATTCATGGCAAATACCTTTTATTAGAAACATAAACACTGACTATATACATGGACCTCACCTGACAGTTTGCACAGGAATTGGACTGACTATATTTGTGCAAAGAATCATTGGAGAAGCTCAGTATCAACTGTAAAAACTAGGCCAGATGCTGACTGGAATTGACCATAAACTACTCATATGCAAATTCAAAGTGAAGCTAAAGAAAATGAAATCAAATCTACATGAACTAAAATCTGACATTCAGTCTATTCCACCTGAATTAAAAGCCATCTCAGGAATAGATTTGAGGCCTTAAACATTAATGAGCAAAGGCCAGATAAGCTGTGAGAGGATATCAACAACATTATCCATGGGAGCTCTGGTGGCCTAGTGGCAAGAAGCTGCACTGCAATCCCAGAGGAACACGGTTCGAATCCACCAGACGCTCTGCCGGAGAAGGAGGCGCAATATCCTCCTATACCAGTCAGATCTGATTTGACGGTACACGCACACAGAAATAAAAAAAAAAAAATAAAAAAAAATAAAAAAAAAACAACAACATTATCCATGAAGACTACAAAAGGCCATTACAAAGACAAAGGAGGAAGAAAAGACCGAGAGGAATGTTGGAAGGGATCCTTAATATTGCACGAGAGCACTATGAATCCAAAGCAAGGTAGAAATCAAGAAGTTAAGGAGCTGAATAGATTATTTCAACAGGCAGCTCAGGAAAACAAAGCAAAGTTCTGTAATGAAATGTGCAGAGTGAGAGTTGGAAAATCAAAAGGGTCGAACTCGCTCAGCATTTGTTTTGGTTTTTTTGGAACTTGGAATTGTGGTGCTTTGTTTTTTGGGGTTTTTGTTGTTGTTGTTTGAGGGTTTTTTAAAATTAATTTTAATGAAAGTTTACAGATACTTTGGATTTCCATTCATTCATTGTTGCACACTTTACTCCCTGCCCACTCCTCCCCCACAGTTCACTTTTCTCTTTGTAAAAAAAAACAAAACCAAAACAAAAAAAACCAACTTTTATTGTTATACAACCCCCCCCAGTCCACTCCACTGTGAAGCTTTCATTCTGAACTCTTGTTGTGACAATAATATCTAATCATATATTCCTCTTAAGCAGTTCTCTCCCTCATCTGTATCAATGCAGTATACATTATTTATCCTCTCTTTTCTTAGTTCCCCCCACCCTTGATGTCAGTTCCGCTTTACAACAGTGGTATCATGCAGTATTTGTCCTATTGTGACTGAGACCCTTCACTCAGCATAATGTCCTCCACGGTCACCCATTCTGTATAATAATTCATGAGTTCCTTGTTTTTCAATGCTGCATAGTATTCCATTGTGTGAATATACCACAGATTCTCTATCCATTCATTTGTTGATAGGCACTTGGGTTGTTTCCAATTCTTTGCTATAGTGAACAAAGCAGCAGTAAACATGGGTGTGCATATATCTGCTTGGTTTCTGGTTCTGGTTTCTTAGAGTATATTCCCAGTAGTGGAATTGCTGGGTCAAATGGTATTTCTATTTCCAACTTTTTGAGAAAGCACCACACCACCTTCCATAGTGGTTACACCATTTTACACTCCCACCAACAGTGAATAAGGGTTCCAATTTCTCTGTAACCTCACCAGCATTTGTTGTTTGCTGTTCTGTTAAATTTTGCTATTCTTACTAGGGTGAGATGATATCTCATAGTTGTTTTGGCTTAGCATTTCTTAATCTGAAGGATCTAAAGAACAAATTCAAGCCTCGAGTTGCAATACTCAAGGATGCTAATAGGCCAAAAACTACATGATGGAAGGAGTACAGAGTTACTATACCAAAAATAACTGGCTGACACTGAAGTATTTCATGAAGCAACTTATGTTCAAGATGCAAAGATGAGGAAGGACAAAATTCAAGCTGCTTTGAAGGAATTGACAAAAAAACAAAGCCCCAGGGATTGATGGTATACCAGTTGACATATTTCAACAAATAGATGCAGCCCTGGAAGTGTTCACCAGGCTGTATTAAGAAATGTGGAGGACAACTACCTGGTCAACTGACTGGAAGACAACATTATTTATTCTCATTCCAAGAAAAGGTGATCCAACAGAATGGAAATTATCAAATGGCTTTACTAATATCACAGACAAGCAAAATCCTGCTGAAGATTATCCAAAAATGGCTGGGAGAGTACATCAACAGAAAACTATCAGAAATACAAGTGGGGTTTTGAAGAGGCCATGGCACTAGGAATAAAATTGCTCATTTTAGATGTATCTTGACTGAGAGAAGAGAGTACCAGAAGAATGTCTATCTGTGTTTCATTGACTATGCAAAGGCATTTGACTACATGGATCACAACAAATTGTGCCTAACCTTGAGAAGAATGGGGATCCCAGAATACCTGATTGTGCTCATGTGAAACCTATGTGTGGACCAGGAGGTAGTCGTCAGAACAGAGCAAGGAAATACTGCATGTTTCAAAGTCAGAAAAGGAGTGCATCAGGATGTTTCTTGTCTCCATACCTTTTCAATCTATATGCAAAACAGATCATTTGAGAGGCTGGACTTTATGAGGAGGAATGTGGCTTCCGGTTTGGAGGAAGACTCATTAACAACCTGTGTTATGCACATGACACCTCCTTACTTGTTAAAACTGAGGAAAGCCTGAAGTATCTGCAATAGAGGATCATGAACTATAATTTACAACGTAGTTTGAAGCTCAACATCTAGAAAACAAAGATTTTCACAGTTATGCCATTTGGCAGCATTGTGACAGATGGAGAAGAAATTGAGATTGCTAACAATTTCAGGTTGCTCAGTTCTACAATCAATACTCTCAGCACCAACAGTCAGGAAATCAAAAGAAAATTAGGAAAATCTGCTGTCAGGGACCTCTCTAGAGGGTTGAAGAGCAAGGATGTCAGTCTAGAGACTAAAGTGTGCCTGATCCAGACCATAGTCTTTGCAATTACTTGCTAAGCATCAGAGAGCTGGACAATGACCAAGGATGACAGAGGAAGAATTGACACCTTTGAGTTGTGATGCTGGAGAAGAGTGTTGAACATACCATGGACTGTCAAGAGAACAAACAGGTCTGTCCCAGAGAGGAAAAAACCAAGCTGTTCCTTGTAGGAAAGAATTTTGAGATTCCATCTCACATACTTTGAGCTATAGTCCTAGGAGGGACCAGTCTTTGAAGAAGGGTATCATGCTTGGAAGGGTCAAGGGACAGTGCAGGAGAGGAAGATCCCAGATGAGATGGCTTGATTCAGTAATGAGCAATGACGGTAAGTGTGTTAGAGACAGTAAAACTGGCTCAGGGTAGAACAGCATTCAGAGCTATTGTGCATGGGATCACCATGAGTTGTAGTCAACTCAACAGCACATCACAACATAATAACAACCCTGAGAGGGACGTAGGGAATATTACATCTAGCAATAGGAGGAGCAGCTGAGTGCATCTATCAAGGTCTGGGGAGGAGGTAATGGATAAGGGCTGCTTGATGCATTGATGCTCTCTGTTTCTCTCTCATTCCCAGATCTTGAGGACTTCTGTCTGCACACTTGTTCTGCACTTGATGGCTGATAATATTAAGAGATTAAGAAATTATTGTTGTTTCATTTTGAGGCCATGAGCTGTGGGAGAAGGATGGGCATCTCCTCCCATGCAATTAAAATCCTCAGAATACCTGCCAGAGGGTCAGCTATTGGTCGGTCCCAACTCTATGGTACACACATACACATATACACAAATATATGCTCTGGTCGCCTGTTGACAAGAAGCTGCACTGCAGTCTCAAGGCACGCAGTTCAAGTCCACCAGCTGATCCATGGAAGAAAGATGGGAAATCTGTACAATTACTGCCTCCAAAAACCTGCCAGAGGGTCAGCTATGGGTCTGTTCCAGCTTGATGGTATACAACAACAACAAGTGTGTATATGTGTGAGTATAAGTGAGTGAGTGTGTGTATGTGTGTGTATCTGTCTGTCTGTCTAGTGCTGGACTAAGTCTGCAGCTTGGAGGCTCCTGAGAAGTGGTTGGATTCTGGAAGAAGATTTCTCACATCTTGCTGAGGGTCACGTAAGGACACTTTGGTTGCTTATTTTGTTTTTTTCCAACCAAAAGGGGGTGTCAGCTGATTTGACTTGCCAGATAAAGCTATCAATGAGCTGTGGGCTGGAGATCTCTTGGTTTATAGTCAGTCAGCATTTGATGGGTGTGCCTGTACTTAAATAAGCAGTAGGGCCCTCAGACTGCAGGCCCTTGACTCTAGTGATAATTGATTTTCTCTTGAACATTCTTTCAAGTCATATAGCAGTGGTCTTTCTAATTGCTGTACTGCAGTATCTTGGTGTTGCTGTGATGCTGAACACAGTGCCATAGGTGTGTCGAAGGCTATAATGGTTATCCATCTTGGACAGTGTTTGGTGGAGCTCCCAGATTGATTCAGGTTTAAAGGCAGGAGTGGTATCTGCTTCCTAAACCACATGCCTCTGAAAACTCTATGAACAATATAGAAATAGAGATAGATATATTGAGAGAGAGAGACAAAAAGAGAGAGACAGACAGAAATGACATTTACTTCAAAGGAATTTAAGAATTGAGTACAATAAGTTTATCTTAAAATGACAATTATTATGTGATTGTATTTTTATAAGAAGTATATGCAACAGACAGATGGACAATGACTAAGGATAGTAGAAGAATTAATGCTTTTGAGCTGTGGTGCTGGAGAATAATGTTGAATATACCGTGGACTGCCAAGAGAACAAACAGGTCTGTTCTCAAAAGGTGAAACCAAGCTGCTTCTTGGAGGTAAAGATTTTGAAGCTTTGTCTCCCATACTTTGAGCATGTTGCCAGGAGGGACCAGTCCTTGGAGAAAGACATCATGCTTGGAAGGGTGGAGGAACACTGCAGGAGAGGAAGACACTGGATGAGGTGCATTGACTGGGGTAATAGGAATAGATGTATTGGAGATGATGAGATTGGCTCAGGGTAGGGCAGGGTTCAGAGCTGAGTTGCCGGTGACTCGATGGCACATAACAATAACAACAACAACAATATACAGAGACCAGGGAAGGGGCAAGTGGAGAGGAGAATGCACTCTTAAAGTAAAAAACACTTGCTAGTTTTGGAGTTAGCAATACAGGTGAAGTGTACGCAGCTTGACCAACCGAGGTAAATAATGTCATTAAGAAATGCACATGAGCTTCGTCTTCTGGAGATGCTGTGTAGAGGCATTCAGAACGGTCCAGCGTCTGACCTACCGTCGTAGGCTGTCCTGTAACACAGCCTCTAACAAAACTAGGCTGTCCCGAACCCCTGGTAACAGAATTGTTTACCTTTACACCAAGAAGGTTGGAAAGGCACCAAAATCTGCATGTGGTGTGTGCCCGGGCCAACTAAGAGGGGTCCGTGCTGTGAGACCTAAAGTTCTCAGGAGGTTGTCAAAAACAAAAACACATGTCAGTAGAGCTTACGGTGGTTCCACGTGTGCTAAGTGTGTCCGTGACAGGATCAAGCGTGCTTGAGGAGCAGAAAATTGTGTGAAAGTACCGAAGGCACAAGCACAAAGTCAGAAAGCTAAATGAAAAATGGTGCATGTTTAATAAATTCATACAATTTGTTCTATTAAAACAAAAGAAATACACATGAGAGAAGAAACATTTGATAAAGGATATGACAAATATAATTGTGCAACACCCCCAGCAACCACAATATATGTGTAGCTATGCAAATATGTATCTATTCATATCTGCATATGGATATGTGAGTCCATAGCTGTGCATACAGACATGTATCTATAGATGCATACAGGTTTATTATCAAGAAGGGCCAATTCTTGGAAAAAGACATTATAATGGGAAAAGCAGAGGGTCAGTGAAGGAGAGGATGACTATCCAGGAGATAGACTGACACAGTGGCTGGAGCAATGGGCTTGGGTGTATCAGATCATAAGGATGGCACAAGATGGAACAAGGTCCAGTTCTTCTGTTTATAGGATCTCCATGAGTTGTAGTCAACTCAACAACACCTAACAACAACAGCAACAAATAGATGCATCTCATTGTATGTACATCGTACATTTATAAGAGTTGCTGTTGTAAGGTGCCACTGAATCAGGCCAGACTCATAATGATCCTGTGGACTAGACCCTAAAAACACTATTGAAAAAAAAAAAGAAAAAGAAAATAACTGCATAAACTGGGAGGAATTGGAGAGCATTATGCCGAGAGAACTAACTTAGTTCCATAAGGACAAATACTGCATAACCCTTTATTGTAGAAATAGAAAGATAAGTTGTAAAATGTGCATGAGGATCCAAGGTGGAGTGGAGGGCAGAAGTAGAGGGGTGAGGATGGGTAGGGAGGAAATCATAAGGTCATACAATTTGATAGGTGTTGGAAAAGAACATGGGAAAGATACAGAGGGCATCTGGAAAGACAGGGCAATGGTGGGTATATTGCAATGTGCATTAATTTTATAAAATATAATGAATGGGAATAATTGTGTGAAACATTAAGTGAATGAAGATAGTGTGAAAAAAATGTATATAAACTTTGTAAGCAAAAAATAGAAAATAAAAATCTATTTAATAAAAAAAAAAAAACCACTATTGAGTGCCAGACTCACAACTGCTGCTGTGTTCCAGCCCATTCTTGCAGTCCCTGAGTCAATCCATCTCGTTGAAAAGGGTCTTTTATTTATCAAGAAAAGTATTAGTCGAAAACCTAAACTATCAGAGGTAAGTGGTTGATATATATGGATGGGAAGGGGCTGATCATACCACACCGTACTGGGCTAGGTGATGGTTACACATAAGATTCCTTACACTATCCATTTGCTTTTTTTTTTTTTTTAAAGGAGTTTAAATGGGTTTTATTTTTAGACAACTTATGACTTTTTTCCTTTCAAAAAATGCCCCTGCTCCAAATAAATAAATCAAGGTCAAAATTAAATGAAGAGGGTGAGATTATATCAATCCCATCCATTTGTCTGAATCCTGGTGTGTTGATGAAAAACAGCAGCCAGATAAGATGACAGGTGATGGACCCAAATAAATGCCAAATTTGGTAATATTTCTAAGCCATCTTTACAAAAAACCATACACTATCCTCATGGTAGTCCAGCAGAGCAAGCATGCCATCCAGATTCATGTTTTCACCAATAGAGAAATTTAGCAATAAGGAAATTAGCAAAGATGTGTTTGATCTGTTCTGCAGCCCCTATCATAAGAGGTTTTACTCTTTCTGGTTTCTGTTTTTCAACTTTGCCTTTGATTGATTTCATGGAATCCTTGGGTTACTTCTTGTGGAGCTGGTTTCCTGCGAATGATGGTTCACAACGATATCAACACCAGTGATTACTGTGTTTCCGGTTCCTTCACAATCAGGGCCTTTAGCCAAGGCGTTTCCACCAATGAGCGAGCCATCAATGTTACCCTCTGTCCTACTGACCTTTTTTTATGTTCAAAATTTTCCACAATAGTTTTGTGTTCGGTCTTCGGTTTTTACTCTAGTTTTAAAAAAACATTAAAAATAAAAGTTCAAATTATGATTTTGAAAGTTCTCCCTAAAGAGTGTTGTTCTAAATTATTGAAATTTCATTTGAAAAGACAATGATGAATGACTGAAGACAGCTGATACTCCCTGGAATATTCTATCATCAGACTTCCTCTAAATGACTTCAAGAAAGTCTAAAAAAAAAAAAAAAGAGCAAAGTAGTAGCAATACCCTGCAAGTATTCAAATGTGCCCTGATCTCTCTTCTAATTGGCCTAGCAAAGTTTTTGAACGTAACCATCCTGTATTTGCTGGTTTTGTTTCCTGGTACTTGGATGGTGAGTCATATTTCACAAAGGGTGGGCGGGAAGTGTAGGGATGCCCTTAGGACATACACTGAGAGAAAAGGGGAATTTTGATCTATCAATCCCACACTCTCACAGACACTGCTGTCTGTGGCAAATTGGTCTGTCAAAGTTGAGGGAGGAAACTGTTAATTGTGACCAGGGCTTTGTAGGCTCTGAACCATTGAGAACCAGCTTCCCACCAAGGGATGAAGCACACACCCAGCTTTGGCTGGATGTGAAAGTGAAAGGTTCTGACTGTACATGGCTAATTATGAGTTGAAACACCTACCAGGAAGGAAAACAGAGGTCAAGCCTAACTCGAGGGTGCTCCCAAGTGGCTGTGCACAAGCAGTGATCCCCCAGAACAAAGAAGAACTGTGAGCCAAGCCAGATATAAATGGAAAAGTTGAAATCCTCTATGACACAGAATCTTTAACAAATGGTAAGGAGTTGCACTGGCATTTCCTTCTAATATTTCCTTCAGATAAGCAGTTTGAATCTTCCAGTCTCCTCCTGTGCTGTTAACTGCCTCTGAAAATCCTCAGTAGGTCAGCTATAGGTCAGTTCTGACTTGATGGTACACAACAAAAATGGCCTGTGTTCACTATCATACATCCACTTTCACATAGTATCTGTGTGGAGGACTTCCCTTGGAATTTCTTGTATAGTTGATCGTGTTTTCACAAATTCCTTAAGTTCCTACTTTTCTGCAAATGACCCAATTGCTCCATCATATCTGATGAACAGCTTTGCTGGGTACAGAATCCTTGGCTGGTTGATTGTTTTCTTTCAGCCTTCTGTATATGCCATCCCAATGTCCTCTTGCTCACATGATTTCTGCTGGGAAATCAGAACTTAGTCTATCTATTCTCCTCTGTGGCTGACTCTTTGTTTTTATCATGCTGCTTTTAGCACTCTATTCTTATCTTTGATTTTGGAGAATTTGACTATATATCCTGATGTTTTTCTTTTGAAGTCTATTCTGCTTGGGGTTCACTGAAGTTCTTGAATGTGGATTCCTCGTACTTTATAATGCCTGGGAAGTTTTCTTCTAGTATCTCTTCCACAAGTTTCTTGGTGCTTTTCCTGTCTCCCTTGTGTTCTGAGATTTCAATGATATAAATGTTTCTTTTGATGTCATCCCATAATGATTCTAATGTTTTCTTCATTTCCCTTCCATCTCCTCTGTTTTCTCTTCTGTTATGTTCCCATCGAGGTTCTTGTCTCCCAGCTCACTGACTCTCTGTTCCATCTCTTCTGTTCTGTCTTGATATTTTGGGTTGTGTTTTCATACATTCCTGTTAATTCCAGTGCTGTATTGGCTGTACCCTTTCAGTCTTGTGTTGATATTTTAATTTCTTCTACCTTTTTTTAAAATCTATAGTATCAATTCTTTCTTTCATCTTTTGCAATTTCTTCATGTTCTTCTAGTTGTTCATGTTCTTCCACATCAATATATTTCTTCTGGCTCTATGTGTCTGGTTTATTCACCTTACTTACGGCTTCTATTCTTCTATCATTTCCACCTTCTTCCATAGCTATTCATATAACTCCACTTCAGTGCATTTCTTCTGGTTCCCTGTCTCTGGGATATTAGCTTTATTTATGGTTTCCATTCTCTCTTTCATTATTTGTACCTTCTTCCTTAGCTGTTCATGAGACTCCACATCAATCTATTTCTTCTCTTTCTCTATCTCTGGGGCATTTACTGGGACTGCAATATGCTCTGCTTTATAAAGAGATGGCATGGCTTATTTTGGGTTTTTCCCCCACAATATTTGAAGCTGCCTCCTGCTTTGTTGACATTATGTGAAGTTTTTCTTGATATGTGTTAGGCCATTTCTATTGTGTCAGTGTGTGTTGTTGACAGTTCTTAATCTTGATGATATTATTCACTAGTTGCAGACTTCAAGTATTCCTTTTATGGAGGAGAGAAACTAGCTATGCCAGGAGTCCTTTCTAGGCCTGTGCAGTGGGAGAGTTCCTCTTTCCTAAGGTCCTTCAACTTCTCTTTGGATTGCAGTGTAGCCCTGTAGGAATCTCCCCTGAGTGCTGCCCATTTCTTCTCAAGTTTGGAATTGTCCTTGGGATGTTGATGAGCACAGCATCCAGATACCACCTTCTCTCAGCAGGGAGCTGCATTCTCTCCACCTGGTGTGGAGTCAAAGTGGTAGAACTCTATCTATTTCCCACTGCCCTCTCAACTCATTATGCACAGCTTGGCAGGGATCTCTCCAGCCTTTGCCCACCTTTTCTAAAGTGTATAATTATGCTTGGTGGAGCCAAAGAGCTAGAGACCCTGAATATTTACTTCTGAAAATTAGAAAAGCTTTTAAGATCTCAATGGTCAATCTAGAGCAACCTGCAACTAATCATGAAGATGGCATAGGACCAAGCATCATTCAGCTGTGTGTGGGACCACAGTTAACATATTCATGAGTTGGCAGCAGACTTGATGGGAGCAAACAACAGCTGCTAGTTGGTCAGATATGAAATCTTTTATTTATTCCTCACAGCAATAGCAAAAAATCGGTGATATTTGTATCCCTATTTTACAGATAAGGAAATGAAGCCACAAGAGAATGAGGCCACTTTCTCAGGGCATATAATTAGTCCAGTTGACCCTTGAACAGCTCGAGGGTTAGGGGTGCTGCCAGTACACCCTTCACAGTAAAATCCCCACTAAATCACTTGGTACTGTAATACAAAGTTTGCTGTAGAGATGAACTGCTCACAAGGTTTTTAACAGTAGGAAGCTCTGGTGGCTTGTGCACCACTGCGTTGTAACCCACCCATAGCTGACCCTCTAGCAGGTTTTCAGAGGCAGCAGATTTCAGAGAGGAGGTAGCCCATCTTTCTCCCATTAAGCAGCTGGTGGATTCGAATCATGAACCTTTGGATTGGCAGTGCAAGTGATTAGGCATTGTGTTGCAAACTCAAAGGTAGAGGATTTAAATTCACAGCCTGCTCTGTGGAAGACAGATGGTCAATCTCCTCCTGTGTGATTTACAGCCCTAGATCTGCTAGAGAGTCAGCTATGAGGTGGCCTGAGGGCAAGGAGATGGGGAAATCATGGGGTTGCAGGGTTTGATGGGTGATGGGAGTGGATGAAGGAATAAGGAAAGATTGGGGGGAGGGGGATCTGAAAAAACCAGTAATAGTGGGCATCGATAAATGGTGATTAATTTTATAAGGTATAATGTACGGAAGTGATCATAAAAAACACAATGTGCTGCACACCCATGTTTATTGCAGCTTTGTTCACAATAGCAAAGAGTTGGAAACAACCTAAGTGCCCATCAACAAACGAATGGATAGAGAAGCTGTGGTATAGTCACACAATGGAATACTATGCTGCATTGAAAAACAAGGAACTCATGAAATATTACACAAAACAGGTGACCCTGGAGGATATTATGCTGAGTGAAATATTTCAGTCACAAAAGGACAAATATTGCATAGTGCTACTGTTGTAAAATGGGACTGGCATTGAGGTTGAGGGGAGACTGAGAAAGAGGGGATAAATAGTGTATACTGCATTGAAACAGATAGAGAGAACTGTTTAAAAGGGATACATGATTCGGTATTATTGTCATGACAGGAGTCCAGAACGAAGGCTGCATAGTGGAGTGGACCTGGGGGGGAGGAATTGTGAAACAGTGAAAGAATTTTTCTTTTACTTTTCAAAGAGAAGAGCGAACTGGCGGGGGGGGGCAGGGAGAAAAGTGCAACAACGAATGAATAGAAATTCAAAGTCTTTGTAAACGTTCATTAAAATTAAAAAGAAAAAATAAAACACAATGTGAATGGGGGGAAAAAATTCAAGAAAAAAAACCCAAAACAACCAACCAAACTAATCTTGTCATGCACATGACACGGCCTTGCTTGCAGACTATAAAGAATACTTGAAACATTTACTGAAGATCAAAGATTACAGCCTTGACATCAGGTTAGGTCTGTGATGAGATTAATGCTGTTGCGTTCAATACTTTTGCAAGTGTTTGGTTTACCAGATGAAGGGGTGGATTATTACATAACTCCCACACTTCGCCACAACATGCATCTATTTTGGGGATGACACTATTCAACCTATGACAGGGTAGAAGGATGTATGGAAAACAAGAGTTGAAAGGAGGAAGCGGGAAGAGTGCAGTTACATTGTGGATACTGTAATCAATGTCATAAAGCAAAGTGCAATGAAAGGTTGAACAAAAATCACTTAACTCCGTGAACTTTCACTCAAATCACAATAAAATGGGATAGAGTTGCACTGAAGTTCTAACCCTGAATCTGGACGTATGACTTTATTTAGAAACAGTAACTATTTTTCTGTTATTTTAATTGCATAATGGATGGAGGTAGGTCTTAAGGCTAATCGCTTCTGAATGGGATTTTTAAAAAGAGCCAAGAAACACAAGAGACAAATATCATGCGTGTAGCTAGAACCCACCAGCTGCTCTGCAGGAGAAAGATGGCCAGTCTCCTCTAGGGCAAATTACTGTCTCTGAAAACTCTCTAGTGAGTCAGCTATGGATCAGTTCAGACTGGCCGGCACATAACAACATGAGCTCTGTCCTGTGGATTCTTATTGAGTCGGAATCATTGTGACAGCAATGACTTACTGTAGTTCCACCAGTGTATGTGATCTTGAGCCCTGTTGTATCTCAACAAGGGCTGCTTAGTTTGAGAAAGAAACAGGAAACTGGTGGGACCTGGATATGGCCAGTGGATATGTCTATAATCTGGGCCCCTGAAGGACATAAGACCATAAGACTCTGTTTAACTTGACATCTGAGAACGCCAAATCTGGTTTTTGGTAACTGAGCTCTGCACTAATGTCTGTCTGTCTTATACTCATTGCTGCAGAGTGGGAACTGACTCATAGCTAATCTTTCAGTGGAATTTTGGAGGCTGTAGATCACACAGGAGATGATTGCCTTTCTTTCTTTTACAGAGTACAGAGACTGGTGGCTTAGCGGTAAGGATCTGTGCTGACGTCTCAAAGGCATGCACTTCAAACCCACCAGGCTGCTCCACAGGAGAAAGATGGTCAGTCTCCTCCCCTGCAGTTTACTGTCTCTGAAAACCTGCTCAAGAGTCAACTACAGGTCAGCTCTGATTCACGGTACCAAGTGCCTGCTCCCGCAGAGTGCCTGGTGCCTTACACCCTCCAGAGAAGCTCCGTCTTGGGGATGACAGTGCGACTCACTGCAGATGAGGCAGCCAGAGCTCTCCTTGTCAGGCCCAGGGAGAAAATAGAGATTTGTGCATCATATGTCTAAACATTAAAGTTCAAAACCAAGCTAACCACCTGTTAAATAAAATACGTTCTGACTCCCTACTTACACATGTCTTCAAAACAACAAAATAAAAAAGGCACTCAGAATTCTGTGGGGTTTTTTATGATAGAAAGCCAGGGAAAAGGCAATGATAAAAGAATGTCATTACTATTGCAAATGTAAAACCAAAGAAATATTCACTAATATCAGTACCAGTGAGTTATTCTTGTGGTAGCTCAGCAATATTATTATATGTATTTTATATTTTAAAATATATGACTTGTTTATATATATATGTA
>NW_006399827.1:1802420-1879272 GCF_000299155.1 Elephantulus edwardii | reverse complement strand
CATGGGTATACATATATCTACTTGGATGTCATTTATGGTCTCTTTAGGGTATATTCCCAGTAGTGGAATTGCTGGGTCAAATGGTAGACTTTGAAAACTTTTAAAGGAATAATCTTGTTCTGAGCTCTCTGTTCTATATTGTGATCATTTGGTGCATATTTTTAACCTGTGTTACTTGTTGAACATTCTCACTTATATTTTGAAATAATTTCTATGAAATCAAGAAAGCTTCTATTGTTTCCTCTTAACTGTTAAGCTATAATTGCCACAAACAGCACCATTATACTTAATTAAATGTTATTGTTGTTGAGTACCACTGAGTTTGAACCAACCCATAGCTGACCCCCTGCTCCCTTTGGCCTGTTTTCAGAGGCAGTTAATCACACAGAAGGAAATTTCCCAGTGTTCTAAGGAGCAGCTGGTGGATTCGAACCATGTAACTTTGAGATTGCAACACTTACCACTAGGCCACCAGAACCACTGATTAAATATTAGGCATTCATACTATGATAATAATAATATTAATAATATTGATCAAATACATAAAATACTTATTATTTGCTCTTTACTCAATCTTTTAATTTTAACTCTAGTAGTAGGACAAAATTAAAAATAATATGAACTGATCAGGCTTAGTGATTGGCCAGAGACAACCCCAAGACTATGTTTCCTCAGTGTGTTTTAGGGGCTGGGACTGAATTCACCCCTACAACTCAAGTTCCAGCTAAACAATAGGCAGGCCTGTGACTTGCACATTAACAGTGGGAAATCACCCACTCATTAAACAATCAAACATACACTAGCATTTGGCCAGGATCAAAAGGAACAAAGCTCAGAAGACAGGAAGGGAAATGAAAAAAAGGCAAAAGAGAACAGTAAACACAGGGAGAAAGTGGGAAGAGGGGGTTGCAGTCAGTGTCATGAAACAAAATGTATACAAATTGTCAAGGTGTGGAACAGAAGATTTCAAAGGGCGGCTTGGGACAGCAAAGCAAAGTGTTATAAAGAACTGTACAAGAAGCTAGAGTCAGAAAATCAAAAGGGCTGAATTTGCTCAGCATTTCTTACGCTGAAGGAACTAAAGAACAAACTCAAGCCTCAAGTTGCAATATTTAAGGATGCTTTTGGCAGAATATTGAATGATTTAGGAAGCATCAAAAGAAGATAGGAGTACACAGAGCCATTGCACCAAAAAGGGAAATGATGCAGAAGTATTTCATAAAACAACTTATATTCAAGAAGTAATAGTGATGAAAAAGCAAGTTTAAGACTGCTCTGAAGGAACTGGCAAAATACAAGGCCCTAGGAATTGATGGAAAACCAACTAACACATTTTAACAAACAGATGCAGCCCTGGAAGTGCTCACCACGCTGTGCCAAGAAATCTGGAGGACAACTATCTGGCCAACTGACTGGAAGAGATCCATATTTATTTCCATTCCAAGAAAAAGTGATCCAACAGTGTGGAAATCACCAAATAATATCACTAATGTCACAGGCAAGAAAATCTCGTTGAAGATTTTCCAAAAGTGATTGTAACAGTACATTGACAGAGAACTATTAGAAATTCAAGCTGGATTTAGAAGACCATGGCACTAGGGACATCAGTGGCAATGTCAGATGGATCTTGATTGAAAGCAGAGAGTACCAGAGGAATGTCTATCTGTGTTTCATTGTCTCTGCAAAGGTATTTGACTGCATGGATCACGACAAATTGTGCCTAACCGTGAGAAAAATGGGAATCCCGGAACATCTGATTGTGCTCATGTGAAACCTATACTTGGTTCAGGAGGTAGTCATCAGAACAGAGCAAGGAAACACTGTATGGTTCAAAATCAGAAAAGGAATGAGTTAGGGATGTGTCTTATCTCCATACCTTTTCAATTTGTATGCAGAACAGATCATTTGAGATCCTGGACATTATGAGGAAAAATGTAGCATCAGGGTTGGAGGAAGACTTATCAACAACATGTGTTATGCAGATGACACAACCTTACTTGCTGAAACTAAGGAGGGTCTGAAGCCTTTACTGCAGAGGGTCAAGGACTGTAATTTGTATTACGAGTTGAAGCTCAATATCAAGAAAACAAAGATTCTCACCACTGGGCCAATTGGCAGCATTGTGATAGATGGAGAAGAGATTGAGATTGTTAACAATTTCAGCTTTCTCAGTTCCACAATCAACACTCTTGACACCAGCAATCAGGAAATAAAAGATGGATTGCATTAGGAAAATGTGCTGTAAGGGATCTCTCCAGAGTGTTGAAGAGCAAGGATATCAGTGTAGACACTAAAATGTGCTTGATCCAGGTCATGGTCTTCACAATTACTTGCTAAGCATCAGAGAACTGGACAATGAAGAATTGATGTCTTTGGGTTGTGCTGGAGGAGAGTATTGGATATACCATAGACTGCCATGAGAACTAACAGGTCTGTCCAGGATAGGGTAGAACCAAGCTTATCCTGGAAGGAAAGAATTTTGAGACTCAGTCTCACATATTTTGAGTATGTAGCCAGGAGGGACCAGTTTTTGGAGAAGGATATCATCCTTGGAAGGGCCGAGGGACAGCGCAGGAGAGGAAGACCCCCGGGATGAGATGGATTGACACGATAACTGGGGTAATAAGGGTAGGTGTGGCAGAGACAGTGAGATTGGCTCAGGTTAGAGCAGGCTTCAAAGCTATTGTGCCTAGAATCGCTAGGAGTCATAAGTGACTTGATATATAACAACAACAACAGCATGAATTATTGAAGGGAAAAATCAATTTGCTCTATAAACTTTCATCCAAAGCACAGTAAAAAGTTTTAAAAAATTAAATTAAATCTCATAATTAGGCATGCAAATGATGTTCCTTCTCCCACTTAAAAAAAGATTAAACATCAATAATGTGTTTCCAGATGCAAATATCATTAATGGTCAAAGCAGATCTTGGAGATTTTTGCTGCATCACAGCAATAACAAAATGTATTTGTTGTTACTGTATGTCAATTTTTGACTCATTGTGATCCAAAAGACAAAGTAGAGCTGCTTAATAGAATATCTTTCCTAAACTGAAAGGGATATATACTAACCCCCCACCCCCACCGACATAGGATTTATTGACAAAGACATGTATGTAAGGAGGCAGGTAGGCCAAAATCCTTTCCAGGTAGGCTGAAATCTTTCTTTGAAATATGGGATCATATTTTCAGGGTGTTCTCCTAAAGATCTGCTTGTGGGTTTGAACCTCCAATCTTATAGTTAACAGCCAACTGTTTGACCATCGAGTCAAAAGAGCTCCTTGCCTTTGAACTTAGAATATGAAATGAAAAAGTGTGTCTTTTCCATCTGAAATAATTTACTGTAAAATGAAATATTACATTTTCTGCCATGTTCATGCAATGGGAAATTGTTATCATCATATTGAATTGAATTGCATTTTACACAAGACATATTCACTCTGGCCAAATTATATATGACAGTCACTTTTCAGGATCACTGGCCAAAAAAGCATAGTAAAGTTCCAGAGGTATTTTTATTTTCTCATTCAATTTCTGCTCTTCTAAACATGATTTTCTTCCTTGCTAACGAACAGGTCAGATTTGCATTTGGTTTTCTGACTTATGAATTTGTTATGAATTATTCTCTTTTTTGTTCTCATTGTTTTGATCAATAATTAAATCTTCACTGACTGAGGAATGTGAGGTTCAAGGGTTTAATTTCTTTTTTTTTCCAAATTGTGGATTTGATAAGTTTTTTGTTCATTTTCACTTGATTAATAATGAAATTTTTGTTGAGTAAACAATTTAGTAAAAGTCTGTCTACAGACATTATGTGAGTTATGTTTAGCCCAGGTCTGTTCACTTACATTGCTTCTACTTTTCAGAAATGTAGCAGACAGATTTCTATTCTCATTTCTTTCAGCTTTTTTTATTTCTGAGCTCCGGTTTTATATTTTCTGTCTCTATGTTTAAAAGGCTGTGTATCTCTACAGATGCAAATCTTTCTCATCTTTCCATCCTGGGACAGTTTAAGGTTGTAAACCACACAGGATTAGATTGCCCATCTTTCTCTGCTCCCCACCCTTCCCCCACCACGGATTTAAATAGCAGCCAACTCCCTACAACTCCACCAACAGAACTCCCAGTGCCCGGGTCTTTTGGAGCAGCTGGTGAGTTCGAGCTATTAACTTGTATGTTAGCAGCCCAGTTCTTAACCCGTTATGCTATCAGTGCTGCTTGAAAGTTCAAAAGGGATCAATATGTAATGTTAAGCTACTCACAAGAAACAAGTGACCCTCGGATCTTAAAGAACATGAATCATACGTAGAAACAACACAGGGATTCAAAATGACTTGGAAACATAATGCTCAAATATGAGTTTGCTGTTAGGAAAAATCAAAGTAATTGGTGCTGCTATCAGGGAGACGTGTTTGCAGGTAGCAGGACTGTTGCTCCTGGCTGGAGTTCAGAGGCAGGACTTGGGTGGAGTGTGGGGAGGAGCAAAGGGGGCCAGGACTTAGCCCAGGAGAGCGCGGAGGGAAACTCAGTAAACACCAGGGAACGTTTGGCTCCAGGAACTGGACAGAAAGCAGCCAATCAAACCTAAAATGGAGGCAAACGTCAAAGCTGCCTCAAAGCCTACTTGATCCTGAGTCCCCAAACATCAGGCTGAACATTTTAAATTTTCTGTTCTAAAATTAGAAGGGCCCTAAAACGTGTGGCAGTGCTGAGCATAGTTTTGTGAGAATAAGAAGTCCTCAGCTCCAGTGCAGAGGGCTGCAAGAGCTGACCCTGAAAGACTGTAGAAAAACCAGTCCAGAGCATTTCTTCATGTGTCTCTGTTGATGTGTCTTTCTCTGTGTCAAGGTTTGTGATTTTTGTTGGTATTTGGTAGCAGGAGTGGCATCCACTTCCTAAACAACATGCCTCTGGAAACTCTATGAACTGTGATAAATGTTTTGTTCATAGGGTCACTATGAATCGTGCTTGACTCAAAGGCAATCAACAACAACATATTCCTCTTTTAAAAAAGAATTTTTTTTAAATTGTAATTGCCATTTTAACAAAAGTTTACAGAAAAGTTAGATTTTCATTCATTCATTCATTGTTGCACATTTTACCCCCTCTCCCTTCTTCCTCCCCAAGTTGGCCATTTTCTTTTCATTAGTGTATTTACAAAATTCTAATGCAAATTCAAACAAATTCTATATTCTTTTTAAACAGTTCTTTCTCTCATCTGTTTCAATGTAGTGTACATTATTTATCTCCTATTTCTGAAGTTTCACCCCAATCCCCATGTCAGTCCTGTTTTATAACAGTCACATTATGCAGTATTTGTCCTTTTGTGACTGAGATATTTCACTCAGCATAATGTCCTGCAGGGTCATCCATTTTGAATAATATTAGTTTCTTGTTTTTCAGCTGTATAGTATTCCATTGTGTGAATATACCAGTTTCTCTACCCAGTCATTTGTTGATGGGCACTTGGTTTGTTCCCATCTCTTTGCTATTATGAACAACACAGCAATAAACATATGTGTGCATACATCTGTTTGGGTGGCAGTTCTGATTTATTTAGGGTATATTCCCAGTAGTGGAATTGCTGGGTCAAATGATATTTCTATTTCCAAATTTTTGAGAAAATACCATCCTACCTTCCATAGTGGTTGCACCATTTTATACTTCTACCAACAGTGGATAGGGGTTCCAGTTTCTCCACAACCTCACCAGCATTTGTAGTTTGCTGCTGTGTTGAACTTTGCTAATGTTATTGGTGTGAGATGATTTATCTGTGATACATACACACAGTGGATTATTATATATTCTTAAAACTGATCATATATTCATGCATCAATCTAGAACAAATTATGCTGAGTAATGTGTCAGTCACAAAAGAGCAATTGCATTCAAAGACCACTATTATAAAAGACTAAAGAAAGGTTTCCACATAGAATAAATCTTGGATGGTTAAGGGAAATTGGAAGGAAGGGAGACAGGAGTAAAAATTAATAAATGGATAAAATGGATTAAAAGAAAGGAAGTACACAGTAAGGATTTGTTTGGACATTGTAATTAACTAATTACATTAATTGTAATTCATGTTATAAAACAAAAATGTAAATTTTATATTCTTACAAAACAAGATGTCTATGAATCATTTTTCTGCTTTTATTACTTTTCTTGCTAGACCTCTGGTCACCAGTTTTTCTGCCACTGTACCCAGCCAATATGCTTTGTAAATGTAAAAATAAATACAATAAAATTTGTGTAGTTATATAAATATGTATGTATTATTGTTGTTAGGTGCCTTTGAGTTGAGTATGACTCATAGCAAACCTATGAACAATAATTCTGAAACCTTTTCCAATTATAAAATAGGTGATAATACATGAAATTATGTATGTAGGGAATTAAGTATATGATTTTGAAACTTATAGGCATATACTTATAGGTATATGTATATATAAGTACATTGCACATGTGTGTAGATAAAAATACATATTAAATACGTAGTGGACACATGCATGAGTACTTCTTTGACATAACCAAATGCTGAGACAGGTTTTCAGGACTTGAAGATATTACTTCAAATGTCAAAGGAAAACTTGGTTGACATAGGTCCTAAAATATATGCTCTACATACTATTGTGTTAGGTGTTAGGTAGTGTGTACAGTCTTTTTTTTTTAAGACTTTATTGTTTGTGGGGAGTGCTGACAGAGACCACAGCCTCTTAAGGGTCTGGCTTCTACAGTCTTAAAAGCTTGTGAAGAGTCATTCTAAGATACAAATATTAGACTCTTCTCATCTGGAATCATAGAAAATCTTTAAGGAACTACCAAACAGGGTTTCTAAGATTATATTTTTCTACTTTTTTCCTTCTTATGGTTATTTGGATGAAAGTTTACAAAACTAGTTGGTTCTTCATTCAACCAATCATACATATTTTGTTTGTTATCATTAAGTACAATACCTAAAATATGTTTCCATTTCTCCCCTGTGATTCTCATGATTTCCATTAATCCTCCTGCACTTCTTCCCTGAGTAAATGTAGCCCTTCTGATCTTATGTGTTTGATTATTTATAAGAGTGAGTACCTCTCTGGTTTTATTGTTCTCATGTGGGCCTGCCTATTTTGAAGCTCCATCTGACATACTTTGAACATATTGCAAGGCGGGACCAGTCCTTGGAAAGGGTCATCATACTTCGAAGGGTGGAGGGACAGCACAAGAGGGGAAAGATCCTGGATGAGGTAGATTGATTCGGTGACTGGGGTAATGGGGATGAGAGTGTCAGAAACAATGAAATTGGCTCAAGATAGAGCAGGGGTTATTGTACACAGGGTTGCAATGAGTCAGAGTCAACTCAGTGGCATATATCAAGAGCCACATAATTTGGTTGAAAGTTGAGCCTCAGAGGTTAAGTTCTGTGTAAGGTACAAAGACTGACTAAGAATTATGCCATCAGGACTTCCACCAGTCTTTATCAGACAAGTAAACCTGATCATTTTAAAGTTATATTCTGCATTTTTTTGGTCCACTCACCTCAGGACTTTTTACTGTGATCCCTGTTAGAGTGGATAGCAATGGTAAATGGGTATCATTCAGGACTCCCAGCCTAAGGGTCATGGAGGTTGACTTTCTCATGGTATTTTACTTCTTTGGACTAATTGTTTCTATGCATTTTTGCTTTTCTTCTCTCTTCTTTGTTCCAGACAGGGAGAGGCAAGTACTTGCACTTAAGTTTGAAAGATTTTAAGATCCTAGTCATTACTCATCAAAGTAGGTTGTTGTCTTTTTGGATTATGTTTCCCCATTGACCTTAATGTCCCCCAAGTTATGGTCTCACAGTCCTACAACCAGCAACTCTTCAGGATGCTTAGTTGTGTTTAGGAAATGTACACCATATACAGATTAGTAGGTAAAGGAAACTATAGTACGTTCACACCAAGGAGTATTGTGCACTCTGAAAAGCAAGAAAAACATTCACAAAACAGTGCGTAACATGGATGTATCTAAGGGACATTGTGCTAAGTAGAATAAGTCAGAAAAAAGACTATCATAATAGAAGACCACCATTAGAAAATGCTAGGGAAAAGTTTACACACAGAATTGAGTAAAGGGATAGGAAATAGAGTTGATCAGGTATTATAATTAATTAATCATATTAATAAATTATCACAAATTTTAGGGGAACGCTGGTGGCTTAGTTCACCGCAAGGAGTGCTGTTTACCCTCCCCCCCCCCCAAACTGTGCATGTCCTGCAGTTCAAATCCACTAGTCACTCTACAGGGGAAAAAAGGGCAGACTTCTTTCGTTACTTTTTATTTATAACAATTAGGAATATTCTTAAAGGGGGGGATCAATTCCAAATATACATCCTAAACACCAACAAATAATCTCCTACTGTCTGGTCTAGTCTTTGTTTCTAGTCTAGTTATGTTGGACATAAAAATTTTAATTCTAAACTTGTCACTTAATATTTTACATAAATACATACTTCCACACTACCACGTAATGATAATTGTTTTAGGAATTGCTTGATATTCTGGCCTGCTTTAGCAAAACATTCCCTTTCTATGTGAAATTTAAGCTATTTTTCTAGATCATCTCAGTTTGGCTCAAGAAAAAGGCTGTGAAGAGCTGGATGTATACAGATGGTGCTTTTCTCTTGAGTCAAACTCCTCAGGATAATTTTCTGGAAGTCTGGTTATTGGGTCAAAGGATATAAACGTTTTTTTATTACTCTTGTTAATGATTACTACATTACTTTACAAAAGGTTGAATACATTCACAAAACCTTGCCCAAATCCACGGCATGCTTGCTGAGATTGTCAAGGATGAGCAGGCCACACCAGTGGCCTCTTTGTGTTTTCCCATGACAGGTGGAAGACCTGATCCAAATGTACTAGTCATATTCCTTTATATAAAGAGAAAGGTGAGAAATTTAACAATGATGGTATTAGGATACTACTAAATAATCTCACCAAGCATGCTCCAATATTTCCCAGGCATTCTCACCAGTTCTTAGAATAACCCTGGAAAGACAGATCTTCTTACCCCTTATTTTACACATAAGCAAAGAGTGGCAAAGAGAGATAAACAGCTTGTTCAGGAGTTATGCACCAAGTAAGTACCAGAATGAAGAGTTGAACTGTGTTTTATCCTTGATATACTACAGGTAAGGAGTTCTAGTGTCACAGCTGTCAGGTGCTGGGCTTCTAATCAAAAGATTGGTGGGTTGAATCCACCAGTGAGTGGTTCTGGAGGAGAAAGATGGGGCAATCTGCTTCTGTACAAAGATTTACAGCCTATGCTGTTGTGTGCCATCAAGTTGCCTGCAACTCATAGTGACCCCGTGCACCACAGCTTTCAACCTCACTCTGTTCTAAACCAGTCTCACTGACACACTTATCCCCATTACTCTAGTTACTATGTTAGTCAACCTCATCCAGTGTCTTCCTTTCCTGTGCTGTCACTCCACAATTTGAAGTATGATGTCTTTCTCCATGATGTGTTTCTTTGGCCATGCACCCAAAGTATATGAGATGGAACTTCAAAATCCTTGCCTACAAAGAACAGCTTGGTTTCATCCTCTCCACAACAGACCTGTTTGTTCTCTTAGTGGTCCATGGCATATTCAATACTCTTCTCCAGCACCGCAACTTTAAGGCATCAATCCTTCTTCTTTCATTCTTAGTTATTGTCCAGCTCTCTGATGCATAGCAAGTAATTATGAAAACCAGGTCCTGAATCAGGTGTACCATAGTCTGCAGACTGACATTATTGCTCTTTAGCACTTTGGAGAGGTCCCTCACAGCATATTTTGCCAATGCAATTTGTCTTTTGATTTCTTGACTCCTGGTGCCAAGAAGGTTGACCGTGGAACTGAGCAAGCTAAAATTGTTAACAATCTCAATCTTTTCTCCATTTTTCATGGTGCTGCCAATTGTTCCAATACTGAGAATCTTTGCTTTCTTGATGTTGAGTTTCAATGTATATTGCAAATTATATTCCTTGATCATCTGCAGTAAATGCTTCAGGTCCTCTTCAGTTTCAGCAGGTAAGATGGTGTCATCTGCATTACAAAGGTTGTTGATGAGGCTTCCTCCAATCCTGATGCTACATTCTTCCTCATAAAGTCCAGGCTCTCAAATGATCTGTTCTGCATACAGATTGAAAAGGTATGGAATCCCGAAGGCACGCAGTTCAAGTCCACCAGATGCTCCCCTGGAGAAGGAGGGGCAATCTCCTCCCGTGCCAGTCATATCTGATTAGACGGTACACAACAAATTAAAAAAGAAAAGAAAAGGTATGGAGACAGGACACATCCCTGACTCACTCCTTTTCTGATTTTGAACCATGCAGTGTTTCCTTTCACTCTTCTGAAGACTCCTTCCTGATTTAAGTGGAGCACAATCAAGTGTTCTGGGATTCCCTTTATTCTCAATGTTAGCCACAATTTGTTGTGATCTATACAGTAAAATGACTTTGCATTGTCAATAAAACATAAATATACATTCCTCTCATACTATTTGCTTTCAGACAAGATCCATCTGTCATTAGTAATAATGTCTCTAGTGTCATTGCTTCTTCTAAACCCAGTCAGTATTTCTGGTAGTTCTCTGTCAATATATGATTTCAGTCATTTTTGGATAATCTTCAATAAAATTTTGCTTGTGTGTGATATCAGTGATATTGTTGAATAATTTCCACACTCTGATGGGTCACCCTTTTATGGAATGAGAACAACTATGGATCTCTTCCAGTCAGATAGCCAGATAGTTGCCCTCCAGATTTCTTGGCACAACTTGGTGATCACATCCAGGGCACATTTGTCTGTTGAAATATGTCAACTGGTATTCCATGAATTCCTGGGGCCTTGTTTTTTGCTAATTTCTTCAGAGCAACTTGAACTTCCTCCTTCATCTTCATTGTCTTTTGATCACTGAATGTCAGCAAATTCTTTTTGGTATAGTGACTCTGTGCACTCCTTCAATCATATTTTATTACTCCCTGGATTATTCATTATTCTGTCCATAGCATCCTTAAGTAACTTGAGGCTTGAAATTGTTCTTCAGTTCTTTCAACTTAAAGAATGTTGAGCAAGTTTGGCCCTTTGGGTTTTCCAGCTTCAGCTCTTTGAACATTCTGTTATAATAATTTGCTTGTCTTCCTATGCTGCCCTTGGATATACTCTGTTTGGCTCCTTAACTTCCTAATTCCTTCACTTTGCTTTGGCTTCTCAATGGTCTAGTGCAATATTCAGAGTCTCTGCTGACACCCATCTTGGTTTTTCCTTCCTCCTCTGTCTTTGTAATGACCTTTTGCATTTTTCATAAATGATGTTCTTGATATCCTCCCAAAGCTCATTTGGTCTTCTTCACTCAGTGCTCAAAGCCTCAAACCTGTTCCTGAGTTGATTTTTCAAATTCCAGTGGGGCACACTTAAGGTCAAATCCTGAATGGGTATTTTGGGAGAAAGACAGGCAAATGTGCTATTTATAGCCCCTGAAAATGCCCTAGAGGGTCAGCTATGAGTCAGTTCTGTCTGGACAAAACAAAACAACAACATAACATTTTGGTGTTTATAAACCCACACTTTCTTTTTTACATGTTCAAAAGCAGCTTACAATATTGAATATTTTAAATCTTTATATGAAAATAGTCATAATGTTTGTACATGTCTGTACCTGTTGTTGTTGTTGTTTAATGCCATCTAGTCGTAAACGACTCATAGCGACCCTATGAACGAACAGCCTGAGCACTGTCTGTATCTAGTGTCACTTAATAAATACATTTTCAGATTCTTCCATGTCGATATATATGTAATGTTTTACTGCTTATAATGTTCCAAAAAAGTACAACACAATGATTTGGTGTTTATAAACCCAGGCTTTCTTTTTCTATACTCAAAAGCAACTTACAATATTGTGAATATTTAAAATCTTTATATAAAAATGATCATAGTGTTTGCACATGTCTGTACCCAGTGTCACTTAATAAGTACATATTTTTAGATTCCCTCCTGCTGATATGTGTAACTTTTTACTGCTTATAATATTCCATCAAGGAACCCTGAGAATGTCATGTATGACAGGTGAGGCTACTAACCAAAAAAGTTCAACCCCACAGGAGAAAAACAGTCTCCTCTTGTAAAGATTTACAGCCTCAGAAATCTGATAGGGGGTCACGATAAGTTGGACTTGACTCAGTGACAGTGAATTTGAGTTAGTATTTCATTGTTTCCCCACAGACACATGGTCCTGATAATATCCTATTAATGGACATTAAATTGTTTTAAAAGAAATTTTTTGTTGTTGCTTTTATCACTGTAGTGAAATAAGTTTCTTTATATGGCCTTTCCTCTTGGTTCTCTGGAAAAACAGCTAGAGAGCTTGAGCCCTAAATACTTACTTTTATCCCACTTTTCTACCCCAGAGTGTTTTGTCCATGGTTGACATTTTGCGGGTAAGCTATGAAAACTTGTTTTTTGTATTATTTGTTTGCTTCTGGACTGTGGTGTGTCCTGCAATTGGTAGCTTTCTTGCAGGGACTGATAAATAATCTTTGAAAATGAAGATATCATAGCCTATTAAGCAAATAAAATGTCTGTGATCTGCCAAGGAGAGGACTGCCCAATTGGTGGCCCCCATGGGGAAGCTCTGAAATTGTATAGATAAGAAACCAGCTCCACAGAGATTTTTTTCCCCTTCCCAGACTGTGAGAAGCAGGAAGAGAAGCAGTAGGCAGAAACAAAAGGGAGAAACGAGAAGCAAACTGGGAGAGGGAGAGACAAAATAATGAAACTTCTGGACAAGCTGTAACATGGGTCAAGGGCAGTTCACATTGAAGACAGCCAGAGGTCTAAAAGAGACAAAGGCTGCATAGCACCACTGTTACAGAGCAGAACTGCCAGTGGAGCTCGGGAGAAGAATAAGATAAGAGTGGATCAATAATGAACACTGCATTGGAACAGATGAAGGAAAGAACTGTTTAAAAGGAATATATGATCAGACATTATATGTATGACAACAGCCCAGAATAACAGGTACATTGCAAAGAGGACAGGACTGCAGGGTGGTAATTATGCAACAGTAAATAAATATATATTAAAATAAAGTGGAAAAAAACACACAAAATGAACTGGGGAGGAAGAAAGGAGAGAGGGAGGGAAATGTGCAACAGTGAATAAATGAAAATCTAACTTTGTTAAAATCACAATTAAAATAAAACAATTTTATTAAAAAAAAGAAATAAACTTAGACAAGACTTAAAAAAAAAAGAGGTGTAAAAGAGATGCGTCACCAGAACCGGGAAAGACAGGCCCAGAATGGACCCTTCAGCAGTCAGTGGTGACAGATGGCAAAAGGCTAAGAGGAGCCAATCCTGAAGAGGCTGAGAGGAGCCTGTCCTCCAGGGTCTGGGAGAAGGCCTGCTCACTTGAGAGGAGCTTAGAGAACCACTGTCTTGCACTAATGAAGGGAGATTGCCTGCACGCTTCTTGATTCTGATGCTGAGTTGTAACCTGTTCCCTAATATACCACTTCACTGTTAATATAGGCTGTGTGTTCTGTGTGGCCATTAAAAAGAAGTATCAAATCAAGAAGGAAAATAGAGTGTCATAGAAAGGACAGTTGGTGTGAGAATAGGTGGAGGTTGGAGAGTGGAGGTGTGTCTGCCCTCCCCCTCAAAGGGAGGTCATCAGCCCCATGCTTACTTTGATTTGCAATATCCTTCCTGAAGTGACTCAGGTTCAGATACACTCACTGCCTTCACACAAAGATCCTGGGTAGTGTATTGTGTGTTGTATTGGACTGCTAACCAAATGGTCAACACTTCAATTCTACAAGCTTATCCATAGCAGTCTCCTCGCATAAAGATTTAGAGAAACAATGAAAGTTATACAAGTGTTCAGGTCTTTTTTCATAGGGTCGCTATGAGTCTACAACTCACAGCACTTAACAACAACATAGAGCTCTGTTGGCCTAGTGGATAGATAGTGATGCTACCAAGCCGAGGGGGGTAATTTTAATCTGCAGCCCTCAGCTTGGTTTTAATTGTTTTTGGTCAAACATTCTTCTAAGTGATATAGCACTGGTCTGTTCATTTGCTGCACAGATGTAACTCATGGTTGCTGTGACACTGATGTGTCAAATGTGATAATGGTTACCCATAGTGGACAGTGTTTGGTGGAGCTCCCAGATTAAAACAAACTTGGACTGACAAGCTCTGGTGGCCTAGTGGCAAGAAGCTGCACTGCAATCCCAGAGGCGTGTGGTTCGAATCCACCAGATGCTTTGCTGGAGAAGGAGGAACCATCTCCTCCTATACCAGTCAATCTAATCTGATGGTACACACACACAAAACTAATAAAAATAAAAAATAAGTTTTTTTTTAAAAAAGCTTGGAAGCAGGAATGACACCCACTTCTGAAATAGCTTGCCTCTGGAAACTCTATGGACTTGGAGAAACAGTGAAAGTTATACAAGTGTTCAGGTCTTTCGTTCATAGGGTCACTATAAGTCTACTACTCGATGGCACTTAACAACAACAATAACAATTTTACTAGATGGAAGAACACCGTGAATTGGACTCCACTTGATGACTGTGTTTGATGTAAAAAAAAATTCTTTGTGGCATGTGTTTTTATAAGAGAAACAGCATGGGGATGATGACCGTGGGGAGACAAGAGTCAGGAGTTACATGGCCACAAGTCAAAGAATGCCTGGGAATTATTGGAAGAGAAAGGAAGAATCCTCTCTGGAAACCTTTGGAAAGAACAAGGTCCTGCCAGTGCCTTGAGTTCCCGCCTCCAGAACTGTGAGAAAATAAATTTCTGTTGTTTTCAACTAGTCAGTTACTTTGTTACTGCAGCCCTAGGAAACAAATACAGTGATGTTGTTGATTTCTGTACCCAGAATCCACTCTAAACATCATTTTAGAGTGTTGGTAACAGTTGCAGTGTTATTCTCAACCAAGTACTTCTAAAGTATCTGTGCAGAGCAAGATGCTTTAAAAAAAAAATAAATGCAATTATAATCTTTCCAGTGTGGTGCACAGAACACAGAAAAGGTGGTCAGTTGGATCATGGTAGACAGCACTAGCTCTTTCACTCCAAATAAAGAAGTGCCTTTCAGGGTCATGTGGGTCAAGGTCCCTGCAAGCTCTACCCAGTCAGAGGACAAGTAGGGCTAATCTCCAGGCACTGCTAGGTCATTGAGCCATGGAGCCTGGCATAAGGCTGTGTCTGCCTGGGGAATGGGAAACAGTGTCCATGCAAAGATACTGTTTGGGCTAATTCTGAATAGAATAGTGCCTTTTTTCAATAATATTTTGAAAAACCCATACCAAATTAAACCTGTCATTGAGTTGATGATAGTGGTCCTCCACTGGGTTTTCAAGGCTGTACATTGGTACAAGTGAAGACTGTTCATCTTTCTCCGAGCAGCTGATGGATTCTAGCTTCTGATTTTTCAGTTAATGATGTGATATACAAAATACCACACCCCAAGGGATTCTTTTGTTCAACATGGCCCTTCCCTAAATGGAATTCTTTGAGGATATTAACGGTTAACAAGAGGTTCTATCTGAATATGGTTGGCCATAATCCAACCTTGTGTACCTTACAAAAGAGGAAAGTTGACAGAGGAAGGATACTGTCATGGGTTGAATTATGTCTCTTAAAAATATACATGGGGAAAAATATACATGGAGTTCTTTCAAGCTTTTCTTTAATGAGGTTTATAGTCATTGGTTTTAGTCCTAGGTCCATGATCCATCTAGAGTTGGTTTTTGTATATGGAGTGAGGTGTGGATCTTGCTTGGGTCTTCTGCAGATAGTTTTCCAATTTTGCCAACACCATTTGTTAAAAGGGATATGAACAGACACTTCACCAAAGAAGACATTCAGGTGGCCAGCAAGCACATGAAGAAATGTTCAAAATCCCCAGCTCTAAGAGAGATGCAAATCAAAACAACTATGAGATATCATCTCACCCCTGTAAGAATAGCAAAATTTAACAGAACAGCAAGCAACAAATGCTGGCAAGGCTGTGGAGAAACTGGAACCCTTATTTACTGTCGGTGGGAATGTAAAATAGTGCAACCACTGTGGAAGGCAGTGCGGCACTTTCTCAAAAAATTGCAAATAGAGATACCATTTGGCCCAGCAATTCCACCACTGGGAATATATCCCAAAGAGACCATAACTGCCACTCCAGCAGATGTTTATTGAGGCTTTGTTCACAATAGCAAAGAGTTGGAAACAACCTAAGTGCCCATCAACAAACGAATGGATAGAGAAGCTGTGGTATATTCACGCAATGGAATACTATGTTGTATTGGAAAAACAAGGAACTCATGCAATATTATTCAAAATGGGTGACCCTGGAGGACATCATGCTGAGTGAAATATCTCAGTCACAAAAGGACAAATACTGCACAGTGCCACTGCTGCAAAACAGGACTGACCTTTGGGTTGGGGAGAGACTGAGAAAGATTAAATAAATAATGTATACTACAGGGAGAAAACTGTTTAAAAGGGAGATGTGATTAGGTATTATTGTAATGACAGTAGTCCAGAATGAAGGCTGCATAGTGGAGTAGACTTGGGGGGGAAGGATTGTATAACAATGAAAGAATTTTTCTTTTACTTTTCAAAGAGAAGAGCGAATTGAGGGGAGGGAGGGGTGGGCAGGGAGAAAAGTTCAACAATGAATGAATGGAAATCCTCAGTCTCTGTAAACTTTCATTAAAATTAATAGTAATAAAAAAATTAAAAAAAACCCAACACCCCATACATGGAAATCCTGGGCCCTATACCTGTGTATATGACCCTGTTTAGGTTGCATAGCCCTGGCATGTCCACTTGCTGTACAGAGGTAACTTGTGGTCCCTGTGAAGCTGAACACTGTGACACTGATGTGTCAAATGCAATAACTGTTACCCATGGTGGACAGTGTTTGGTGGCGCTCCCCAGTTGAAACAAGCTTGGAAGCAGAAGTGGCATCAACTTCCGTAAATAGCTTGCCTTCAGAAATCCTATGAACTTGGAGAAAGGATGAAAGTCATGCACGCAAGTGTCGAGGACTTCCGTTCATAGGGTCCCTATGAGTCACCTATGACTCTATGGCACTTAACCAAGACAGAGTCTTTTAAATACCACACATTAAGTGATCAAAGAATGTTCAAAGAAGAATGTAGAATGAGGGCTACCCTTGCTGATGTCAGATGGCTCTTGTTTCAAAGCAAAGATAGATGTTTATGTTTTATTTACTATACAAAGGCTTTTGACTGTGTGGATAATAACAAACTATGGTTAACAGTGCACAGAATGGAAATTCCAGAACACTTACTTGTGCTCATGCAGAACTGTGCTTCAACCAAGAAGAAGCAGGTTTTTGTTGAATTTTTTTAAAAGAAGCAGTTATTTTAACAGAAAAAGGGGATAGTGATGGTGTAAAATTAGAAAATGTATGTGTCAGGGTTGCATGCTTAAATCTTGGTATTCAACTTGCATGATGAGAAAATAATCTGGAAGCTGATTCTATGAAGACGAATATGGCATTAAAATTGGAGGGAGACTAACAATCTATAAGCGACACAGCCTGGCTTGCAGAAAGCAAAGGAGAGTTGAAGCACTTTTTGAATCAGATGAAACTCATTGGCCTTTAATATGGATTACAGCTCAATATAACGAAAATAAAAATCCTTATAAATGGACTGTTAAGTAACATCATGATAAATGGAATAGAGATTGAAATTGTCTAGAACTTTATTTGAATTCACAAACCAACACCCACAGAAGCAGCAGTCAAGAATTCAGATAAAATATTACACTGGGAAAATAGGCTGCACAAGAGCTCTCAAAATTTTTAAAAAGTCAGGATGTCACCTCTAGGACATGATACTTTCAGTCATGTGCATATGAAGGCTAGACAGACCATGAATATGGAAAGCAGGCAGGGGTGGGGGAGGTAGGGGAGAACGAGGTCTTTGAGTCACAGAATCTGGAATGTACCTTGGATAGCCACAAGAATAAGCAAATTTATCTTGGATGAAACACAGTAAGAATGCTTCTTAGAAGGGAGGATGGCAAGATTTTGTCTCATGTTATCAGGAGGAAAGACTTCCTGGAGGAGGATATCATGGTTGGTAAATAGAAAGTCAGCAAACCCAGAAAGACCTTCAATAACATAGATTGATACAGTGGCTACAAACATGGGCTCAAATTTAACAAGGACCGTGGGGACTAGGCAGTGTTTTGTGCTGTTGTGCAAAGGATCAGTATGAGGGAGAACTGACCAGAAGGTCTGTAACAACAATAACTGAGAAAGAAGGTATTGAGTAAGACATGGATCTGAACCTTTATCTTCCAGAACAGTGAGAAAACAAAGTCTCTTAAAGTTTCTCTGATTGTATTGTGATAACCTAGGCAGATATCAGGTGATGTTACAATTTCAAGTCAAAGAATGGAGCTCTGGTGGCTTAGTCAGTAAGGAGCTGTGGTGTTAAGGGTTTATTCTTAAAAATGGCTTCCCTACCCATTGACTTACTTTGTCACGTGGATGGGCAGGAATAGGGGAACAGAGCGTGGTAGCCCATCAACAAGAGGATTAGCTAGTCTCAGCATTCGTTTGAGTGGATCCAGGAGGAGAATGAGAGAATCTCACTACCAGAAAAGAAGAAGCACAGACTGTAACAGGGAGCCAGAGAGTCTTATATCAGTCAGACCAGGCCCATAGCAGGAATCATAAGAGTCACAGTGGAGAACAGAGACCTGATGTGAGATGTAATGGATCTTGGGACAGCTATGCCATTGAACTAGAGCTAAGAGCTTTTTGATAAAGTTTGTTGGAGGACTGTGGTCAGGAGTGGAGTAGGGGAAGAGGTACAATTGGCAAGACTGAAAGCTGTGTAACACTGGCCTAAAGTGTTGAGGCTCAAGGCTGAATGAAGCACCTGCAAGCATATTTTGGAAGCTTTCCTGACTGTATTCTGCTCCTAACCTGAATTGTAGCCTTTTGACTTCTCTAATGTGATACTGTGTAAATTGTGAGCTATTGCATCAGATTTGGGACCCAGTAGGACAGTAAAGATTGGTGTTGGTATGAATAGAAAGAGGTGCAGGAGTGTGAGGGGCATGGCTGACCTCATGGGAATTGGTTTTGTATTGTTGATGTTGACAGGGACAGTTACCCTTTGTGAAGTTGGCAAGGTGAAATATAGTTGTCCCCATGTTGCCGTTGTTCTTTTTACAGTAGCTGTGCTGTCAACCCAAAAGGAAGTGGCTCAAATCCACTAGCTACTCCAAGGGAGAAAGATGGGCAATCTCCTCCCCTGTGATTTACAGCCTCTGAAAACCTGCGGGCAGGTTAGTTAGGGAGCAAGTTTGACTCAGTGGTATACAACATAATGGTAACAGGGGAGAGGCAGAGAGAGGGATGGATCTGACTCTCCTGCATAGTCTCAGGTAGAATTAAGCTGGCTGACAGCCTGATCTTGGACTCCCAATCTCCAAACTGAGAATGAATACACTGCCATCATTTCAAGCCACCCATTATGTATGACTTCGTTACAGCAGCCCTAGAGAACACAGACTAAACAGGAGATGGAAGTCACTGTGAAACTTGCCAGTTATTAGAACTGATACAGCAGAGAAAAGAGGAAGATTGAGGGACAACAAAAGTTTAGGAACAAGACATGAGCTCCCATGATCCTGTGCACTTTGCCCTGTCCCTGCTGGGGTGTGCCACTTTGGCCAATTGTCTCATTCTTGGAAAGGTCCTAAAGCTGCTTGACACTTGTGGATATTTCTGTGTCAGATTCATCCAGCTGCAATGGCTCATAGAATGATACTATAACAAACACTACAGAACTGGATTGTGAACCTCACTCAGAATCTCTTGGAGTTTTCTTATAAAGTTCAAGCTTGTCAAACATCCATGCACAGGACCAAACAAAGATAGGTGGCCTCCCCAGCATTTGGCCTCAAAGGAGTTAACCCCCAGGGAACCAGCACTGTTCTCTCCTGCTTGTGTGTCTCTGTCGGGTGTCTTCATTCTTCACTGCTTCCTTCAGAGCGGTGTGCTCCTTTCTAGGATGGAGAGCTGTCCTCTGGATTACTCAATCTAATGGATTCTTCTCTTTTTTAATTTGTGATCTGAGTGAAAGCGTACAAAGTTTTTCAGTTGATCATTCATGCACATTTTGTTCCACAATTCTTTTTTCTTTATTTTATTGTGATTTTAATGACAGTTTATAGAAAAGTTGGATTTCCATTCATTCATTGTTGCACGTTTCCCTTCCTCCTCCTCCCTTCCTCTGTCCAGTTCACTTAAAAAAAATCATTCATTGTTGCAGCAACTTTTTTTTTAAGGTCAGGATTAGAGAATCCTGAAGGCCCAACTTTCAGCCAATATTCCAATATTGTTGAGTCTATTTGAATTCATAGTGACCCATCATAAAGCTTCTGAGGCTGTGAATCTTTACAGAAGAGGACTTCCAACTTGTCCCTCTAAGTGCTTGGTGGATTCCAACTAATTGCCAATACGGTTAGCAGTGTGACCTTGTTTTTCACTGTGACCACCACCCCCTCCTATCAAAACAATAGAAAAAGCAGGTCTATAAAGTGGATGATAACACCAGAGAAGTACAAACTTCTCAGAACAATAAACCTTTAGAGATCAAAACAGCAGCATAAGCCCAGAGACAAAGGTCAAAAGTCAGAGGATAAGCAAAAGGAATGAAAAGAAACAGTTAACATGGGAGGAAGTGAGAGGAATACTGTTGCATTGTGGGGATTGTAATTGGTGTGAAGAAACAAAATGTGTTTGAATTGTTGAATGGAATGCTAATTTGCTTTGCAATCTTGTACCCAAAACACAATGAAAAAAAAAAAAAAGAAAAAGAAACAAAACAAAAACCAAACTTTTAAAAAAGTTGTCTTTAGATAGTGCTGAGGAAAAAAGTCCTATTTTCAACACCATGCAAAGTGTGAAGTATTTTCAGGAGGTTTACAGAGCTGTCTTATGGACTGTGTGTTAAAATCTTAGCCTTAAATTGACCTTGTTCATCTCTGAGCTGGTTTGTTTTGTGCTAATGTCTTGATTTCAGTATAACAACGTAATCCTATTTGTTTCCTGGCCAAGTTCTTAGGATCACCTTCCACTCTCACTTCATTTCAGTGGATCATCCCTCTTCCATATGTTACACTGGGCCATTGCTTTGACCTGCCTGGGCCTGGAGGCCTCTTACACAGTCACAGCTACTGGGTTAATCTCTGTGATTACAGTTAATTCTGCTTTCTCACTTTCCCCTCTGTGATTTCTAGTTTACACTGTCCCTTATATCCCAGGTACCCATTAGGCCTTTTCTTTCTGGCAGCCCCTGTTCATACTATCATGCCTACAGTCTGAGATATGGTTTTCCTTACCCCCTGCTCTTCTTATAATCATGTTAGTCTTCCAGTCTCCCACCATTTCCTACTTTCCCCCCTTTCCCTTGTTTCCTGCCAAGGCTTCCAGGATTTAACTCCTTGGGCATCAATTCCTCATTTTTCTTCCCTGTAGATATGTTCCAGTTCCACCATCATCAACATCTTGTCTTTGTTTAAAATAACATCCCTCTTTGGGGGGAGGGGTGGGCCAGGAGAAAAGTGTAACAGTGATGAATGAATGGAAATCCAAAGTCTCTGTAAACTTTCATTAAAATTAATAATAATAATAATAGAAAACGTCCCTCCTTCTCACATGATTTTTCATTACATACTGGTATCTCCCTCCTAGACCATTCCTCAGAGTTCCACACTTAGGTATGTAACTTCATCATTTGCACTTGGATATCACAAAAGCAGTATGTTGTTTTTGTTGTTGTATGCCGTTGAATCAACTGCTACTCATAGCAACCCTACTGTGAATAATAGTTCTGAACCCTGCTCTATCCTGAGCCAACCTTTTTATCTCTGGCACACCTACCCTCATTACCCTAGTCACTGAGTCTATTCATCTCAACAAGGATCTTCCTCTCTGGTGCTGTGGTCCAAGCAGGTCGTCCCTCAAGAACTGGTCCCTCCTTGCAACATGCCCTAAGTATGTCAGACAAAGCTTCAGAATCCTTGACTCCAAGGAGCAGCCTGGTTTCATTCTCTCCAAAACGAACCTGTTTGTTCTCCTGGTAGTCCATGGTATATTCAACACTCTTCTCCAGCACCACAGCTCAAAGGCATCAATTTTCTGTCTATCATCCCTAGTTATTGTCCAGCTTTCTGGTACATAGCAAGTAATTGTGAAGACCATGGTCTGATCAACTGCACCTTAGTCTCCAGACTGATATCATTGCTCTTCAGTACTCTGGAGAGGTCCCTGACAGCAGACTTTCCAAATGCAATTCATCTTTTGATTTCCTGGCTGCTAGTACCAAGAGTGTTGATTGTGGCGCCAAGCAAACTGAAGCTGTTAACAATCTCAATCTCTTGCTGCCAATTGGTCCAATGTGAGAATCTTTTTTTTTTTTTTTAAATTTTATTTTATTATTTTTTGTGCGTGTACCATCAAATCGGATCAGACTGGTACAGGAGGAGATTGTCCCTCCTTCTTCAGCTGAGCATCTGGTGGATTCGAACCATGCACCTCTTGGTTTGTAGTACAGCTTCTTGCCACTAGGCCACCAGAGCTCCCTAGAATCTTTGTTTTCTTGATGTTGAGCTTTAATCCATACTTAAGTATAAAATATGTCCAAAATGAAATGAATCATTCACTGCTTCCTTGCCCCATCTTCCTCCATCTCAGTAAAGTGGACCTCAATCCACACAGTAACTCATGCCAGAGGAATCCTGATTCATTGTTCCATTGTTCTCATCTCCAACAACATTATCAAGTCTTGTTGCTACTACTTCCAGAATACATTTTGCATGCACAGCCATCTCTTCACCCTCTTTGCTGACACCTTTAGTTGGGGCCAGCATTCCCTATCTGGACCACTGCAGCAGCCTCCTGACTGGTCTGCCAGCTTCTCCCTACACTGGTGTCTCTCTAATCCATACTCTACACAGCAGCTACGACTCACTTTTTAAAAATTTTATTTTCTTTTATTTTCTAACTGTTGATGTCAGTATTTGTTGTGAGAAGTGCTTCAAATGTTGTTGGAAGCCACATATTCCCTTTGTTAACTGCACAAAATATGGAACACTTCACGGATTTGTGTGTCATCCTTGCGTGGGGGCATGCTAATCTTCTCTGTATATTTCCAATTTTAGTATATGTGCTGCCAAAGCCAGCACACTCTGATGTGCTTGGGGGGGGGGGAACTCCAAACACACACACTCACACACACACACACACACACACACACAACTTACATCAATTTTTAGTTGACCTTTCTAAATGGATTCCCCTTTATTTACTAAACAAACATTCCTGAGTATCTTCTGAGTGCAAACCCCCAATAATATTGAACGAAATAAAAACCACAGCATGTACACAGTGGTGCGCTGGTGGCATTGTATATTTTCATGTTTGGTTTCTAACTGAAAGGTCCCAGCTCACCAGTCACTCCTCCTGAGAAGGGGATAATCGCCTTACATGAAGATTACTGTTTGGTCATCAATATTTGGATCCAACTCAGTAATGGGTTTAGATTTTTGGTTGCATAGTACTTGTCTACCTCCCCCGTTCCCAAGAATAAAATTCACAGCTGTGGAGTCAGTTTTGACCTTCATCAGTTTCTAGGCTGTAAATCCTTCTCCTACAGAGCCCAACTATCCACCTTTTGGCTAGCAGCCTGACAGGTGAAGTGCCGTGTCACCAGGAATTCTTTTCTTCTTCTTATTATTATTTTTGTGTGCGTGTACCGTCAAATCAGATCTGACTGGTACAGGAGGAGATTGTCCCACCTTCCCCGGCAGAGCATCTGGTGGATTCGAACCATTCGCCTCTGGGATTGTAGTTGCAGTTCCTTGCCACTAGGCCACCAGAACTCCCCAGGAATTCTTTACACAACTGTGCTGTTATGTGCGGTCAAGTCGGAACTGACCACAGTGGCCCTCCAGCTGGTTCTCAGAGGCAGTAAATTGCACGGGAAGAGAACTGTCCATCCTTCCCCAGCAGAGCAGCTGATGGTTTCAAAACTAGGTGTCCCTTTGAGGTTGCAGCTCAGCTTCTTACCACTAGGCCACCAGAGCTCAGAGCTCTCTTTATATAGTGATAGGAAGAAAAATTGTGTCATTTTAAATAGGGGGTCCAGGGAAAGTTTCATTAGAAAAGATAATCTTTGTGCAAAGGACTTAAAGAGGTGAATGAATGAGTTATGCAGACCACTGTGGAAGAACACTGCAGGTGGAAGAAAGAACACAGGCAAAGGCCCTGTGGCAGAAGCAAGCCAAACATTGGGACTGAGCAGTGTAGAACAAAGTTCAAGCATCATCTATTTCTTATATCCCCCCCAACAAATATTAATTTCATGACTGCAACAATTGTCTTGAATGCTCGCTTCGACAACACATATACTAAAATTGGAATGATACAGAGATTAGCATGGCCCCTGAGCCAAGGACAACCCGCAAATTCGTGAAGTGTTCCATAGTTATAAATCAGAAAAACCAGCAAAAACCCCACAATGGTCTTGAGCATGGCTGAAATCCTGAGGATGGCGGCAGGATAGGGGAAGGTTTCAATTTGTTGATCATAGGGGTTGCTCTGCGCTGTAAGGGAGCTCCACTCTACAGTTGAAACACCTGTTTTAAGGCTCAAAACAGGGTCAGGAAAGGAGTGCATCCTTCTCCAGCTCTGAGGAGGAGGATAATTGCTATTTCTTCCAAGTTCTCTGAGTCAATGACCTATAACGACTGAGCCTCTCTTTTCAGGAATCATTCTCAACCTCACATCTTTTAGAAGAAATTGTTTAGCTTCGGCACAGCCAGGTTGTAAAAATGAACAAGAAAACGGCATTTGTAAGGCCAGTGGTTCGATTCCACCAGCAGCTCAGCCGGAGAAGCATAGGTAGTCTCCTTCCTTAAGAGTCACAGCCTCAAAAACCTGATGGAGGGTCGTCATACATTGGATTTGGAGTTATTATGCAGTTGTCAGTGAGCGATTTAGTGGTCATCCAAATATGAATCATTATGTGATTATGCATTATAACCCAGAGCGGGGGGGGGGGGGGGGCAGCTAGTCCGGGATTACAGGGGAAAAAAACCAAACCCAAGGAAGGCGAGCCCTGCCCTTCACCGTTCTACTCTCACTTCTCAACCTGATCTAGTGAGTTCTTCGTCCCCAGGAAGGGTATGTTCTAATTGAACCCTGAGACTGTCCAGCGCAGGGGCAGAAAAAGGAATGGGGTTTCATCCTGCAGGAAAGCCGCTCCAAGCTTGCAGGGCAGAGAGTTCGGATGCAGCTGGTTTCTTAAACAGAGGGCCCTTTCCCCGAGCCCCGCCGAGATCACAGCTCATCTCGCGAGAGCTCAGGCAAGGCCGGGCTCCCGGCGGCAGCGGCGGCGGCAGCGGGATGCTCGGGGAACGCTCCAGACCGCGCCCTTATGGCGCAGCTGGGAGAGGAGCGGCTGAGGCACCGGCGGGTAGCAGCAGGCGGCGCGCACGCGCAGGTGAGTCCGGGAAGGGCGCGGGGGCATGAGGGCGGGGGCGGGGCCTTGCGTCGCGCCGCGGGCACGTCTCTGCGCGTCCTCAGTATTTAATGTCTCTGTGTTCCACCGGCCTGGGCGAGCACGTGGGGGAGCGGCCGAGCGCTGCGCTGCGGGGCTGGACCGCGGGGCTCAGGCGGGGGGCCAGGGGCGGCGGCGGCGCGAGGACTCGGCGTCTGGAAGAGAGCCAAAGAGCTGGTAAGTTGGGGTCGCCGGGGGCAGCAGCTCCGGAGACTCCCTCCCAGGGCCCTGGGGGCCACTCCGTCGGGGTGATGGGGAGTCTGGGGTGCAGGTGCAGGGTGAGACGTCCGCCTGGAGTGCCCGGAGGCGGGAGGTTCCCGATATTGGGCGTGAGCGGAGTGGCTCTGAGCTGCCAGCGGCTGTCAAGCAGGCCGTTTCTTTCCTTTGCTGGTCCGAGCGCCCCCACGTCCTCCTCGCCGGGGTTGTGCGCCCGTGGGCTCCCGCTGACGGCTCGGGGTGCGTTGCTCGGGGAGGTACTGCTTCCTTATACCCCGGGCACCAGCCTCAGGGGTATTGGGGGAGGACGGGACACACGGGGCACCCCTGGGAGGCTTTAACTTTCCCCGAGCCTGCACACCCTGCTGCGAAAACGGACCCTGGCGCGTCCCACCCAAGGTCGCCCAGCCCCACACGCGTTTACTTTTCAAAGGTCGTGTGTACCCAGTGGGAGCCGGGCGGGGAGGCGGTGGCACGGGGCGGGCCGTGGGCACTACGAGGCGGGCGCGGGACCGCGAAGGGCGAGGAGGTGTCCCCCTCGCCCCCGAAGCCCCGCCGCCGGGCCTCCCCTTTCTCTTGCTGAGCGTTTGACTTGGAGTTGAACTGATAACTTCAGGGATCTCCAGCCAACTTCGGGGCCCTTGGGCGCGCGCGCCCCCCGCGTTTTCGCCGCCGCAAACTCGGCGGCTGTCAACCGAGCAGGTAGCCCAGCTCCCGGGAGTTCTGGGCGGCGCACCAGTGGGGAGGGTTGGGGTCTGCACCACGGGGAAGAAGGGTCGTGGTCGCAGCCCTCGGGGAGAAGGAGCCTTCTGAACAGGGCGAAGGCGGGAGGGCTTTCGCCTTTGCAGCCCTCCGCCCCCCTGAGCGTGTCCCTGGAGGCCCCGCGCGCCCGCTGACTGCACGCCCGGGGGCGCCGTGCGTCACGTGTTCGCGCCCCGCCTGCTGCCCCCTCGGCCTCGGGCCTGCGGAGGGAAGGACTGTGCGCGTTTTCTCTGTGCCGGGTTAAAATGCGCGTTGGAGAGGCGGTGCGGTGGCTCCCTCCGGGCGGGTTTTTTCCTGTGTTGTGCTGGGTTTTTGCCCGGGGTAATGGTTCCTGCCGTTTCCCCAGCCCTTGGGAGGGGAGGTGGACGGTGCAGACCTGAGACGCCCTGGACTGTTTGGGATCTGTTTGTTTTATTCCTCTCACCGGAGGGATGCCCAGGATGGCGGGCACTTTCCTGCCCTTCGGCCCGCTGCTAACCAAAACCCGGTGGACTTCGCTTCAGGTGCTGGAGAGGCTGCTTGATCCGAGTGGGGTGTACTTAGAGGGCAAATTAGTTAATAGCTAGCTTAAACTCGCTATCTAGCTGCTTCTGCTCAAGTGCAGTCAGTCTACTTGGTGTTTAAATGTATTTTATGCTGGGAAATCTGGGCTGCTGAACTTGGAGGTGCAGTCTTAGCTGTTGGTTGCCCTTGATGTCGCAATTAACAATCAAGGAACACCGTTCACAAGGGGGGGGAAGGGCGGGGAAAGCAGCTATTCATTTGGCCTCTAATAACACGCCATGCTCTTGTAACTGCTAGACCCATCCCATATTAGTAGCTCCTGAAATGTACTTTTTTTTTTAAAAAAAAAAAACCAAACCAAACAAACAACAAACCCTCAAACTTTATTTAGAAAGCAAAAGCTTGAATTCTTAGTAAGCAGCAAGCGTCCAGTTTCCTCTTAAAGGCACAGAGCATCTGTGAAAGGAGAGGGGGCAGCCTGACTTGATTGTTTCCCAAACTTCCTCAGTTATTGACCCTGATCTACTGATTATCTAGCCCTCCTGAGCGCCGGAAACAAGCGAAGCTATGCTTTTAGATGTTTTTTCACTTGTGTGGAGCCGTTTCTCCTTCACTTCCAACTAGTTGTGTGGGTTCCAGATAATAGGTGCTGAGTATAGCCTCGGTGAACCCTGGTTGTACAGAGGTTAAAGCACTGGGATGTGGCAACATGAGATTTATCCACTTCCCAAACCCCCTGTGGAGCAAGTTCTACTCAGTCTTTTTATTTTTTTTTTTAAAAAAAAAAAACCAAAAAAAACCCCAACAACCTACTTATTTACTTTTAGTTACTTCATTTTAAAGTTATACTGATGCAGACTTAACAAGACTAATTACCACGATGTTATAGCTAAACACAAGAAAATCTGACAAGGCTATATTGACTATAAAAACATTAGCAGTGAGGGGGAAAAAAATCTCTGTGTGAAAAGTCATCATTTCTGAATCTCATGTGTATGCTGATCACAAGAAAGCTACTGTTCCAGATTAAATAGGAGCTGATGAGACTGGAGTCTAATGGATTTGTGTCTTAACTGGAGACTTAGTATGGATATCACTCTCACTTATCCTAGAAAAGGGATCCACACTTGGGTCACTGCAGAATGAGAGTGACTTCATAAGTTACTTGCTGAGGTGCCTAGGAAATTGTGTCTCTAGGGTAAGCTTGCCTAGTTGTTAATATTTTTAAAGTAGTTTGTCTTAGAATTATATTTGGTAACGTAAGTTATTTTTGTGTTTTAGACCCAGACAGATCATAGCCAAAATTCGTAGAAGAAAACTACTTTTCGCTTTCCTAGATTAATCCTTTTCCACTCTAACAAATTGAGACGTTTGTGAAGGCTCATGACTGTGCTTGATGTGTGTGTCACTCATTGCTTTCTCCTCCCTAAAAATTCACTGTTGTTAAGTTGGTTCCAACCCATAGTGACCCTATCTCTGTTTTCTGAGACTATAAATTTTTACAGGAAAAGATTGCTCAGCTTATCTCCCAAAGCCACTGGCAGATTTGAACTGCTGACCTTTTGGTTAGCAACTCCTTTTCTTCATAATGAAGCCCTAGGGAGCTCTGGTGGCCTAGGAGATACAGAGCTGAACTGCCAAGCCAGGGGTAGGCAGTTCAGATCCACCAGGTGTTTCAGGGGAGAAAGATAGGCATTCTCTCCTCCATTGCTACTCATTTAAAGCCTCTGAAAACCCACCGGAAGGTCAGCTATGGCTTGGTTCTGACTTGTCAGCACATAACACCAATAATGATGCCCTAACTAAGATGACTTTAGTTTCTTGTGGAGTCACTTGAGTGAGTGACTTAAAAAGAACTTTCCCTTCCAGCCTTTCACCTAGAAACGTGGTTGGAAAGAAGAGGAAAACAAATTAGTGTTCCCATGTTTTGCTGGTTAGCCTCCTGACTTCTTTCAGTCTTCAGCAAGAGCTAACCATCTACCTGCATTTCAGGGTACTGAGGCTCAAGCAGGTTGTACCTGGTCAGGTGTATCCTACCTTTCAGCCATTTTCCCATCTCTGCCCTGGAGTGAGATGACTACTGTCCAGTTCAGTCTGTTCTCGTACTATAAGGAATTCTACAGTTATTTTCAGGTATGGTTAATCACTTTGCTTTTTAAGTTGAATTTTACTCTACTACAGGGAGATGTACTGAATTCTGTGGGCCACTTGTCCCACTAACTTGCTAATTTCTTTGTGTGTGTGTGTGTGTGTGTGTGTGTGTGTACTGTCAAATCAAATCTGACTGTACAGATTGTCCCTGCTTCTCCAGCAGAGCATCTGGTGGATTTGAAGGACGCACCTCTCTGGGATTGCAGTTCAGCTTCCTGCCACTAAACCACCAGAGCTCACCTAACTCACTAATTTCTATGTTGTTATGTGCCGTCAGGTTGCTTTCTACTCATAGCGACCCTGTGTACACCAGCCCTAAACCTTGCTCTATCCTGTCCCGATCGCACTGCCTCTGACATACCCATCCCGATCACCCCAGTCACTGAATCAATCCACCTCATAAAGGGTCTTCCCCTCTTGCACCGTCCCTCCACCCTCCCAAGCATGGTGTCCCTTTCCAAGGACCTGTCCCTTCTTACAACATGTCCAAAGTATGTCAGACGAAGCCTCAGAATCCTTGCCTCCAAGGAACAGCCTGGTTTAACCCTCTCACGGATGAATTTGTTTTCTTAGCAGTCCATGGTACATTCAGTACTCTTCTCCAGCACCACAGCTCAAAGGCATCAATTTTCTTTCTGTCCTCACTAGTCATTGTCCAACTCTCAGATGCATAACAAGTGATTACAAAGACCATGGCCTGTATCAGACGCACCTTAGTCCCCAGAGTGACACCATTACTCTTCAGTATTTTGGAGAGGTCCCTAACAGCAGACTTTCCCATCGCAATACATTTTTTTATTTCCTGGCTACTGGTGCCAAGAATGTGACCGTGGAGCCAAGCAGACTAAAGTTGTTAACAATCTCAATCTCTTCATCATCCATCCTGATGCTGCTAATTGGTCCAGTGGTGAGAATCTTTGTCTTCTTGACATTGAGCCTCAATCCATACTGAAGGCTGCAGTCCTTGACTCTCTGCAGCAAGCGTTTCAGGTCCTCTTCAGTTTCAGCAAGCAGGGTTGTGTCATCTGCATAACGCAGACTGATCTTGAAGTCCTCACGGTGTAGCAGTGAAGCGCTTATCTGCTGACCAGAAAGTCAGCTTCAGCAAAGATTAGTTTCCATGTATAATATATATATATATATATGTATATATATTTGTATCTGGGTAGGTATAAGGTGTGTATGTAGGTGAAGACAGACAGAAGTGTCTGTGTTGTAAAAGTTTCCATCAGGTGGATTCCCACTCTGCGGCCCTGTGTGCAACAGATTGAAACTCTGCCCTGTCCCCCCAGTCAGCTGTACATAAGCCTATTGTGACAGTCGCTGTGTCGAGTCAGTCCATCTCAGTGAGGATCTTCCTCTCCTTTGTTGACTCTCTGCTTCAAACTTAATATCCTTTTCTAGGGTCTGACCCTTCATGGTGACATAATCAAACTATGTGAGACAAAGTCTCACCACCTTTGTTTTTAAGAAACACGGCCACATTTCTGAGATTGGTTTCTCCTTTTGCAATTCTCAATATATTTAGCGCTCTTCACCAACATCCTTTTTTTTTTTTTTTCACCAACATCCTTATACCAAAACCCCCTCAAATGTACTGCCAGTGATTGGGTTCTAACTCACAGCGACCACCCGTCTTTCTCCCTCTGAGTTGCTTGTGGATTTGAACAGTCAGAGAATTCAACCTTTGGGTTCAGCTTGCCTTGCACTCTGCTGCCAGAGCTCCATTATGACACCATTCTTATACATACATGTGGATATGAATGTGGTAAAGGCACTTGTGGTCATTGAACACACAAGTATACTCCATAGACGTAACCTTCATAGATTTTTGAACTTGGAAGCTTGCTTAGGACCATAGTCTTATGAGGCACCTCAGTCAGTAGTCATAACATGCCCTTCTCAGGCATCATTAAGTCTCTTCCAACTCTGTACCACCCTGTGAACAAGCACTCTCTGACCCTGAGCCACCGTCACCACCCTGGCTGTGTTTGTGCCACTTTGTCAGTCTAGCACATTGAGGGAGGGTCCTGTTTTTCTCTGACTTTTCCAAGCATGATATCCTTTCTCCAGGGACTGTTCCTTTTTGCTAACATGTCTAAGGTACATAAATGAAGTCTCATCATTCTAGCTTCTGAGGAACATTCTGGTTTCTGATGGTGCTTCTTCCGAGGTAGATTTATTTGTTCTTCTGGCAGACCACACGTTCTTCAGGGTTCTTTGTTAGTTCCACAATTCAAAGGCATCAGTTTTTCTTTGGTCTTCCTTATTCATTGTCAAGTGTTGTTTTTTAATTTTTTATTAAATTTTATTAATTTTAGTGAACATTTACAGAGATTTTGCGTTTCCATTCATTCATTGTTGCACTATTTTCTCTACCCTCCCCCCCCCAGTTCGTTCCTCTTTTTTCCCCCCCTTGAAAGTCTGTTTTAATTGTCCAGTTGCCACAGTGCTTGTTCATTGTCAAGTTTTGACATACAAATGAAATGATTGAAAAAGTCTATGGCTTGAGTCAGTTCTCCCTTAGTCCTCAAAGGGACATCTCTGCTCTCAAACACTTTACAGAGGTCTTTAGGAGCAGATTTGCCCAGTACAATATATACAATATGCCATTACATTCATTACTAGACAGCTATTTTCCTTGGGCATTGATTACGGATCAGAGGAACATAAATCCTTGGCCTCTCTTTCCTCTATTGTGAGGAGTTTTGTTTTCTTTATATGGAGGTATAAACCATACCATAGTCTGGTCTTGATCAGTAATTGTTCCAAGTCTTCTGCCCTTTGAGCAAGCAAGGTTGTGTCACCTGTCTGTCACAAGGTGTTAGTCTTTCTCCAATTCTGATGCCACTTTTCTTCTTGTAGTCTACCATCTCGGATTATTTGCTAAGCATAAGTATGAAAAAAGGGTAAAATCCTGATACACAGCATAAGGTGTGGCATAACGGTTTACAAAAATCACCATCTGCATTCTAGTTAAGTGAGTAGCATCTAGAATTGTAAAAGTTTATGTGCAGATGCCTAAGACAAAACTGTGGGTCTCTGCTCACCAGCAGCAAAAGAAGTAAGAAGTTAACCCTAATGTCAGAGAGGGGGTGGGAAAACCCCCTCATTTTAGCTACAGCCTCACTACCTCAGAATCGGTACACTTGGTACCAGCAGTCAGGAGACATATTACACTGGGAAAGTCTTCAGTCAGGGACCTCTCCAAATTACTGAGGAGCAATGACCTTAGTTTGAGGACTAAGATGTGCTTGATGCAGATCATGGTCTTTTCATTCAGTTGCAATACTGCTGAGAGCTGGACAAAGATTAAGGATGGTAGGAGAAAAATTGATGCCTTTGAGCTGTGGTCTGGGAGAAGAGTACTAAATATCTCATGAACTGCTGAAAGTACAGGTAGATCTCAGAGAAGGAGCTACAGGAATGCTCCCTGGAGGTAAGAATCGCAAAGCTTCATCTCACAGTACTTTGAGCATGTTGCTAGGAAAGGCTATTCCTTGGAGTAGGAAAGATGAGGGGACAGTGAAGAAGATCTTCAGCTAGGTGATTCACGCAGTGATTGCAACAGTGGACTCAAAGTGTGTCAGACTGTGAGGTTGCCCACAAGATGGGACAGAGTTCAGATCTGTGCAACTCTATGGCATCTAACAACAACATCTGTTCCAGACTACAAGAACTGGATGATACCAGACAGCCACCACAAACTATTCTGACTGGATCACAGTTGATGATCCTAGAGTGAGAGGAAAATGTGGTGCAGAGCTCAAGTTCTTATTTAAAAAAGGGAGGGAAATTGGCAAAAACTGAAACAGTAGAGAATTCGCTGAGACTGTTGCCCCCAGGGACTCTAAACCTAGACATGAGCCTATCCCCCATTCCCAGAGATCCCCTTTGGTAAAATAGATTAACAGTCTAAAGGATAAAAGATAGTACTCATAGGATTAGTGTTCTGCTTAAAAATCAGCAGTGTAAGACCCAAAAGCTAAATATTACTCAAAAGCAAAGATGAGATGATGAGAGAGGAGAGCTAGAGTACTAGAAACTAAACAAGGTGAAAGCAACTAGAACCTTGACACATGGAAAAAATGTAACAAAATGTAACTGATGAACAGTTAGTGTGGAAACCATCGAGTAGAAGTCTAACTTGCTGTGTATAAACGTTCACCAAAAAGGCAGTAAAATTTTATTTAAAGAAAAAAGACAGCCCTAGAAATTCGGGCATTTGTGCTATATCCTGTGAAGTTGTTTTGAGTCTAAATTAGCCAGCAGTGGGTAGTCCTGGAGTCCCTGGGTGCTGCACATGGTTAATGTGCTTGACTGTTAACTGGGAGATTAGAGGTTCAAGTCCTCGGAAGAAAAACCTGTGTTTGAAAGATTAACAATATTGATCAGACATTGTAATTTGCTATATTAATCTATTGTAATTAATGTTGTAAAATGTGAACAAATAAAATTGTTAGTACAGTGTTAAAAAACAAAATTTATGTGATTTATTAACAACATAAAATAACCTTGCTTCCTAAAACTGAAGAGGACTTGAAATGTTTGCTGCAGAAGGTCAAGGACTTCAGTCTTTAATATGGATTGCATCTCAATCTCAACATCAAGAAAACAAAGATTTTCACCACAGGGCAAAAGATTGAAGTTGTTAACAGTTTTCTCTTGCTTGGGTCCACAGTCAACACTCTCGGCACCAGTAGTCAGGAAATCAGAAGACAAGTTGCTTTAGGAAAGTACTGTCAGGAAGCTCCCCAGAGTGCGAAAGAGCAGTGGTGCCAGTCTAGAGTCTAAGGTGCACCTCATCCAGGCTGTGGTCGTCTCAGTTACTTGCTTTGCCTCAGAGAGCTGGACAGTGTGACAAAGGATAACGGGAAGAATCGATGCTTTTGAGTTTTGGTGTTGGTGAAAAGTCTTGAACATACCATGCATGGAGTACCAAGGGAATAAGCAGATCTGTCCTGGAGAAGGTGAAATTAGACTTTTCCTTGGAGACAAAGATTTTGAAACTGTTTCACATACTTTGGGCATGTTGCCGGGAGAGACCAGTTCTTGGAGAAGGACCTTATACTTGGAAGGGTAAAAAGCGCAGGAGAGGGAGATCCTGGATGAGATGGATTAACACAGTGAATGTGGCAAAGGGGACCAGGTGAGTCAAAGATGGTGAGGTTGACGAAGGAAAGGGCAGAGTTCAGAGCCATTGCTCAGAGTCACTGTGCACATAACAACAACAACAGTGTTAATTGTAAACCGTGCGTCCTGGGATAAATTCCTTTTCTGTCCCTTCTAGTGTGATACCACACACTTTTATGATCATTAGCATTAAGTACCCACAGTCTATGGTACCTCTTGAGTGAACTTGATGCCACCTAGGGTACTCTATTTTAAACAGTGACAGAGACACAGCAATGCAAATAGTTTTTGGGATTTGGGGTTTTTTTTTGTTTGTTTTACTTTATTTAAACTTTTTCTTTTTCTTGTATATCAAGTCAAATCCAACTGGCACAGGAGGAAATTACCCCTCCTCCAGGAGAGCATTTGGTGGTGGATTCGAGCCATGAGCCTTTGGGATTGCAGCACAGCTTCTTGCCACTAGGCTGCCAGAGCTCCCTAGCAATGCAAATGTTTTGAGTGGGACCTTGTGTGGCTGGGGAAGTAGTAGCTTAGTGGACTATGGGAACAATAGGGTTTGCCCTGTTCCTTGACATTTCCTGTGCTGAGTGAGTTACAAGCAAACATCTCCCTAAACCTTTAATCTCCATGCCTCTGAGTACAGTTGAAAAGGGTAAAGTTGGAGGCCATTCTGGATTGTTTCAATGCTTGTGGATTCCCCCCTCTCCCCATCCCTAAGTGATGGGGTAGTGGTAATTGGTCTGAAATGAAATTCTTTTTGTGAGATGCACCAAAGGAATATTCTTAAATCAGACTTTTCTCCTGTTTTCTTGCTTTCTGAATAGGTTGTGGCAGTAAAGAGAGAGTGCATTATCGTGCCCCTTTCTTGGACTGGCCGCCCCACAGGCAATAGCTTTCTAGGTGTCCTTTTCCTTCTCTTCCCTTCCTTCTGCCGAGAGGAGCCACCTCATTTTCTGTCCAGGTCCTCACCATCTGGGCGTTTCTGCAGCTCAGTTTGATGGTTTGCAGGAGTTGGTAGCAAACATTCCGTTTCCCATTCCGTAATGCTGGCTGTGTTCACTCAGTCATGTGGCAGAGGCTCCTTTGCACTAAGATAAGGGCCGCTGAGGCGAGTTCTGAAAGTATAAGCGTGCAGAGCTCAGAGCCCTGAAGGTATAAGCATGCAGAGCTCAGAGCGATGAGGCATGTTTGACCACCGAGTTTAGTTGGGGGGTGGGGGAGGCTCAGGATGGTTAAGAATATGATGCTGCTTCAAGGCTGAAACCTGGCTGAGAATGGAGGAAGGTTCCTCCCCTTTGAGTCATTTATTTCCTCAAGTGCTTAGAGAGGGTTGGTCTACGTTAACTGTATTGCTAGCAGCCCTGGAGAAACAAGATGCCTCGGGGCAGCTAGAAGGTGCAGAGTGCCTGTAGGCTGTGTATCAGGGGAAACTGGTTTGAGAAGAGGTTCAGTGAATAGGACAAGTCTTGTGGCTTATTAAATGAACATTTTTTAAAAACATTAAACCAGATTGAAGTATCAGCTCCACGCTGGCGTTCAGCACTTGTCAGATACTTAGTAACTCGTGTGGCTGTTGACTGCTGTCCTTGACCTGTGAAGGTCTTAGAACATTCCCATTATTTAAAAAATAATGTTGGTTGGCGTTGGTCTTGTTTACTCAACTTTTAAAGCTTAATTGACTCAATCCGTAAATCTCTTAAAACATCACATATTTGGCCCAGAGATACGTGGAATCCACCAGATGCTCTACTGGAGAAGGAGGGGCCATCTCCTTCTGTACCAATCAGATCCAATTTGATGGTACACACCCAAAAGAAAAAAATAAAATATAGTTTAAAAAAAAATCACATATCTGGGCTGTTTCATAAACCAGAAACTCAACAGCTTTGGTGACAAATTATTTATGTATTGGCTTTCTTTGGGAGCTCTTGTGGCCTAGTGGATAAGAAGTTGTCTTGCCAGCCCTAAGGCTGACGGTTCAGATCCACCAGCTGCTCAGTGGGAGAAAAAGAGTCTATTTCTGTTGAGTATACAGCTTCTGGCAACACACCAGAGGGTCAGCTGTGAGTCAGCTCTGACTGCATGGCAGTGGCTTTATTTTGACTTTCTTCTTCGCAGCATTTTAAGAAGTTCTGGTCTGCCAGTTGAGGCAGAGTGATCTATTAGAAACCATTTGAGCGAGGAGCTGGTAAGGGATCTGACAGAAGTAGGAAGAACTAGGCCCAGACACTAAATTCTTAGAAAGCTTTGTGTTTGAGAGCCTGTTTATTGTCACAAAGATCCTTGCTGGTTCTCCAAGGCCAGGGTTTGTGTCCTTGGTCTTCAGATGTCAGGGGTCACCTGACCTGCTGTTTGGCCCTTAACTTTTCTTCTGTAGGATTCAAGTGTAGGTCCTCTGCTAAACCAGACAATTTACAAACAATTGTCAGGGTATTTTATTTCTGCTCCTACTAGTCTAAGAAAACAAAGATTCTCACCAGTGGGCTGATTGGCAACATCATGATGGATGATGAAGAGATTGAAATTGTTGACAGCTTCAGTTTGCTTGGCTCTACAGTCAACACTCTTGGTACCAGCAGCCAGGAAATTAAAAGACGAATTGCACTGGAAAAGCCTGCTGTCAGAGACCTCTCCAAAGTACTGAAGAGCAGCGATGTCAGTCTAGAGACTAAGGTGTGCCTGATCCAGGCCATAGTCTTTGAAATTACTTGCTATGCATCAGAGAGCTGGACAAAGACTAGGGATGATAGGAGAGTTGATGCCTTCAAACTTTGGTATGGAGAAAAGTATTGAATATACCATGGACTGCTAGGAGAACAAACAGGTTCAGCCTGGAGAGGGTGAAGCCAGGCTGCTCCTTGGAGGCAAGGATTGTGAAGCTCTGTCTGACATACTTTGGACATCAGTCCTTGGAGAGGGACGTCATGCTTGGGAGGATGGAGGGACAGCTCAGGAGAGAAAGACCCTCAATGAGATGGATTGATTCAATTGCTGGGGTAATGGGGATAGGTGTGTTGGAGACAATAAGACAGGACAGAGCAGGTTTTAGGGCTGTTGTACATAGGGTCGCTATGAGTCACAGGCTACTAGACAGCACATAACAACAGCAACAACAACTAGTCCATCTAAGTTTTCATATGTTGGAGACCAGTTTTGACTTGCTTTTAATGGAGACTTGGATCACAGAGGGGGAGTCTTGGAGTGTTGTAGGGAATCTGTGGTAAACAGACTTGACTTCTCAGGTGGTACCTCTCATTTAACTTTGTACTGTGTTTGAATCCTGTAGGCTGACCTTTGGCAGATTTATGGGATCTTTTTTGGAGCTAGCCAGCCTACAGTGGATCCCCATGGCTGTGAGTCAGTTCCAACACATGAGGACCCCAGGGGTTACTCCCGGGGTAGATCTAACTTGATATGGTTTTCTTGACACTAATTTTTATTAAATCAGATTGTTAGACTTTTGTTTGCATAGCACTGAGTGGACTCAAACCTCCGCCTTCTAGGATAGCAGCTCTTCCCAAACCTTATGCTGCCAAAGACCCTTTAAGATGCTTAACAGTTACTTATTGAGCACCTACTGTATACTTGACATCTTAGGAGGGTCCCGCCCATGTGTGCCCCCTCCCCCCACTGTTCTGTTGTTCCTCTCCCCAGCCCTCTGGGGTTAGGGACCTCTGTATGGCTAAGGAATCAGTGCTTGAAGAATAGTTCCAGGACACATCAGTGGCTAGGTTGGCTATGGACCCAGGTCTGTCTCTGATAGTCCAAAATGGTTTCTTGTTTACTGCCCCAATTATCATGCCATTATCATCTAAAAACCCCAAACCTAGGATTTTTAAAAGATGAAAGCTATTTCTTCCATAAGCTGTTGGTCAGACTGTTAAGTGTTTTGAGCCATTGAAGTCATTTACTTACTGATGGAGGCATACTGTTACCCTCATTTTATAGCCAAGGAAATGGAAATTCAGGAGTTTACTCTACCTTGTATTTCTGAAGTTACATCTTATCTGAATGAGGCAGCCATTCAGTGCCTTCTAAGTGTCCACGTCATGACTGACTGAAACTAAACCATCTAGCAGCAGTGCTTAGCTGTGCCTTTACCAGCCAGTCCACTGCCATGCAGTTGATTCCAGCTCCTCGAGACCCTGTCGCATGGAGTACTACTGCTCCTTAGGTTTCCAAAGCAGGACTGTTTCTGGAAACACACTGCCACATCTCTCCCACCGTGTGGCTGGTGGGTTCAAAAGCTGGCCTTTCCCTGAGCAGCCAGGCACTTAACTCTGGCGCCACCAGAGCATCTCTCACTGGACCTTGAGGGCCTGGACACCTGCTGCAGACAACTGTTTAACTCAGTCCCCTGGTTGCGAAGACAACCTTGAAGTCATCTAATAATAACGTGGGCTGTCAGACCTCACATGGCGATCACAAGACCATCCCCTGGCCCTCAGCACGTTGTCACCTGGGAGGAGCCTGGCCCTAGCTGGAGGAAGCTGGCACAGCCCCAGCCCCCCACCCTCTCCTACTCCTTGACTTTTTCTCCAGCCTTGGGGGTGGGTGTGTGTGTGTGTACGTACCCAGGGCAGTAGGTCTTCAGTAGGACCTTCTTCCCCTGTCCCTAGTCCTCACCTCTCCAAAGGAGCAGGGACTAGCATGATCCTCGCTTCCCCAAGGCTGCTGTGGAGGGAGGCCCCGGCTGAGACAGGCTTTGAAGAGAAGAGGCTGGGCTGAGAATAACCTCCCCACTTTGTCCTTTAACTCTGGTGTGGCCCACCCAGCCAAGCATGTGCTGTGGCCCTATTTTTAGCAGGTGGCATCCTTTAGGAGGGCCAAGCGCATGCGGCTGCAGTGTGTGGGGTAGGTCTGGTGGCGAAGCTGCTGCCACCTGATCAGGGAGAATAAAGCCACTGGCGGGGGGAGTGGGGGTAACTGCTTTAAGAGGTCTCTCCGGGGTTGCCTTTGCTATTCTGGATCTGTGGCAGGAGCCCAGCCCTGCCTTCTGGGCCAGGCAGGCATGTGACCGAGGCAGGCCTGGGTTGCTGAGCACTGGGGTCAGGACTGTTGCCCTGGAGAATTCTCAGGAAACTGTATAACATTGTTTTTCATATGAAGTGGACACTAAAAATCTCTGTAAAACAGTGCAGATCCCCAGGCAGCCTGAGTGCCTGGTTTAAATAAAATGAAAATAAACCCAAGAGGCAAAGTGATGCTCCCCTCACTAGGAATCCTTTATTGGGAAGCTGCTGGGGCTTAAAGGTCTGAGAAAAAGACATTTGACAAATAGGTTCTCTCTCCTGTTCTCTACCACTCTCCTTTCTTTGGTTTTGTTTTTTTGGTTCTTCTCTCTAACTTAGAGTTGCCAACTCCAGCCCATCTATCTGCTTCTGATTAAGAAAGCTTCAAGCCATATAAGGCTCTCTGTTGCCTATGGTTTATGTTGGCTGGTGAGCAAGGTTGTTTTTGTCAAGTTCTGATTCAAGGAAGTGTCAAGGACTTTTGTGAGCCTGAAGGTGTCTCTGTGTTCCTACTTGTTTCCTTGGATGTTATCATCCTGTGTAGCAGAGCCTCTTGAGGGATGGGATGCCAAAGGTGGAGGTGGCTCTCTACGGCTAACGTCTGACTGTAGTTGTTTGCTGAGAACTTACCTCCTTACGAGTATATGAGCCCCTGTCAGCCCACACAGTCTGCACCTGTCATACCACCAGCCACAGGGGCATCTGTTTCTGGAATAAATTCTAAAAGCAACTGCTATTAAAGAAACAACAACAACAAAAAAAAAAGAAACCAAATCTCTTGGTCCTTTGGGCAAAGTGAACTTCCCTGTCTCTTTCAGAATCTCTGACTCTTGATCCACCTTGAGCAGTGTTTCTGCCTGGTGATAGAGAGGAGCAGTTGGCCTGTCCACAGCCCTCTGACCTCATCCTTGCCTCTCCTTGCTGCCTCTTGAGTCAGCCAAGCTGGCTCCTGCCTGAGGACTTTGACACATGTTCTCGCCGCCTGCAGCTCTCTCTTACCATCTGGCCATGTTACTGTTCCAGCCCTGGTGGCCCTTCTTCAGAAAGACACTCACTGACTATGCTAAGGCCCCACTCCCCGGATGCTCCACCCAGCACAGCCCTTTTCAACCGGCATTCCTCATCTCGAGAACAGACATAGAAAATGATCCATCTGACCATGTCTCACTTCCACATTGGTGTCATTCTAGATGTGTGCTGCAGTGCGGTTAATTCATTACATATAAGATAGCCCTGAGAGCTCAGTTCTCTGAGTGGAGAGAGCTATAGATCTAGTGCATTAAGTTTTATTTAAAACCCCATTTTTATTGCGATTTGTATTTAAGTTTACCGAACAAATTGGTTTCTCATTCAGCAGTTCATATATATTATGTTTATGATGTTTAATGACATTGATTGCAGCCCCCACATTATAGTACCACTCTTTGCACTTTCTTTTTTTCCATTTGTCATTTTCTGGTCTTTTTGAAAAGATTCCACTCGCTTCTCCCCAAAGCATTAACTTGTTGAGTTTTCTGTGTTGTTCCTTTCCTGTTACGTTGTAAAGTACTTCGAATCGGAACCAACTCACAGCAGGTTTTCAGAAGCAATATATTGTATTAGGCGGAGTTTGCCCAGCATTCTCTTGAGAAGCAGCTGCAGGATTCCAGCCACATGCTTTTGGGTTGGCAGCATGACCCCTTCCTACAGAGCCGCCAGAGCGCCTGTGAGCTTTTCCGCACAGCCTGGATTTGGACTCCCGACTCTTCTTCTAAGGGAGCAGTGGTAAGAGGTTGTGTTGCCACTTCAGAGGCAGGCAGTCCAAATCTGTCACCTGCTGCATGGAAGAAAAATGGACGGTCTCCTCCCAGGCGATCTGTTGCCTCTAAAAACCCATTGGAGGGTCGGTTTTGAGCCTATAAAAAAGAGAGTTCCAACTCGGCCCTAAGCAACAATAGCTCTTCTTCTACCTCTTTGTAATGTTTCCCTTGTGTCTCACATGGAATCTGGGGTATAGTAGGTGTGGAAATCTCTAGTAAAAGACCAGATCTGAGGGGGACTGATACCTGATGTTGGTTAGCCAGTAGTCAGGAGGGAAGATTTTTTTTATTTGAAAGATCTATTATTTTGATTATTATTATTATTATTATTGTGTCAGTAAAGAAGTTGGTCTTCTGAAGGAAATTTAAAGTCAGTTATAATAAAACAAATTTGTAAGTGGATGAAGTGAAACTTATTAAATGATTAAGCATCAAAAAGAATAATTATTAGGAAGTTCTGGTGGCCTAGTGGCAAGAAACTGCACTGCAATCCCAGAAGTACGCAGTTCGAATCCATCAGATGCTCTGCTGGAGGAGGAACAGTCTCCTCCTGTACCAGTCAGATCCGATTTGACAGTACACACACACACACACACACACACACACACACACACTCAAAATGATAAAATAAAATTCATTAAAAAATAATTAAAATAAGGCTCCAGGAATTGATGGAATACCAGCTGAAATGTTTCAACAAGCAGATGCAGCTCCAGATGTGCTCAGTAGTTTATGCAAATAAAATTAGAAAATAGCTAGCTACTAGGCCAGCTGACTGGGAAAGATATATATATTTGTGCCTATTCCTCACAAAGGTGACCTAGTAGAATGCAGGAGGTATAAAATAATATTACTATCAAGTGCAAGTAAAAGCTTGCTGAAGATTATTCAGCAGTGGCTGAATATTACACATAGAGAACTGCCAGAAATCCAAGCTCAATTCAGCAGAGGCTCTGGAAGAAGGGTATCATTGCTGGTGTCACATGGATCCTGGCTGAAAGACAAGAATATCAGAAAGATACTTTTTGTGTTTTATTGACCTTGCAATGACAACTGACTATGTGAATCTTAACAAATTATGAATAACATTGAGATAAATAGAATTCCAGAACACTTAATTGTGTTCATATGAAACTTGTGCAAAGACCAAGAAACAGTGGTTGAATCAGAATAAGGATATACTGCATGGTTTAAAATCAGGAAAGATGTATCCTTTTAAGGTAGAATCCTTTCTCCATACTATTCAGTTTGTATGCTGAGTAGATCTTTTGAGAAGCTGGACTATATGGAAAAAAAATGTAGCATCAAGATTGGAAGAAGACTCTTCAACAGCCTACGGCATGCAGATGCTACAACCTGCTTGCAAAAAGTAAAAAGTACTTCCTGAAGAAGGTCAGAGAGTACCACATTCAGTGTGGATTACACAGCAGTATCAGGAAAACAGGTATCTTCTCGACTAGATTCACAGGCACATCATGATATATGAAGAAATGACTGATGTCAGTGACTTCATTTTATTTGAATACATAGTAAAAATCTGTAGCAGTGAAGAATCAAAAGATGTGTTACATTGGACACATCTGCTGGCAACAACCTCTTTAAAGTTCTAAAGAGTAAGAATGTCAGATTAAAGACTTAAAATATACCTGACCATAATATTTCCAATTGCTTCATATGCAAGTGAAAGTTGGATGGTGAATAAGGAAGACAGAAGAATAGGTAAGTTTAAATTGTCATGTTGAAGATGAGTACTGGATATCCCATGCACTGTTAAAAGAACAAACAAATCTGTCTTGGAGTAAATACAACTTTAGAGGCAAGGATGATGAAACTTGCTCTCACATTTTTGGGGCATTATTGCTATGAGAGGGACAGTCTTTGGGGGAAAAACATTCTGGGTAAGCAGAGCCTCAATGAAAGAAAAGATGTCCTTCCAGGAGATGGATTGACAGAGTCTGCAACAGTGGACATGGTAAATAAAGATTGTGAGCATGGTGCCTGATAGGGCAAGGCTGCTATCTGTTTGAATCTATTTAGGGTGCCTGTGAGTTGTAATGAGCCTGATAGAACCTAACAAGAAGATATTGTCAATACTTACTATTATGGTTATTAGGGAGTTCAGATGGTATAGTAGTAAGGAATTGTGCTGCCAACCCAAATGTACACTGTTTGAGTCCACCAGCTGCTCCATGGGAAAAAAGGTGGACAGTCTCCTCTCATGCCATTTACTGCCTCTTAAAACCCACTGGAGGGAGCTCTGGTGGCCTAGTTAGTAAGAAGCTGTGCTGCAATCCCAGAGGGATGCGCTTCAAGCCCACCAGCTGCTCCATGGAAAGATGGGCAGTCTCCTCCCCTGTGATTTATTGCCTCTGAAAATCTACTGGAGGGCCAGCTATGAGTCAGTACGTATTCCTTTGGCAAGCAACAACAGTGATAAGGTGTTGCTCTGTCGGCCCACAGACTTGTATTTTGAATCCACCAATTGCTCTGAGGGAGAAAGATGGGCAGTCTCCTCCCATGGGATTTACTGTTTCTGAAAACCCACTGGAGAGTCAGCTATTAAGTCACTTTTGAGTGCGTAACAACATGCTAGTTAAGAAGAAACACACACACACACACACACAATCTAAAATTGAATGGTAATTGAGCATCCGCTGCTGTGTGTGTGTGTGTGTGTGTGTGCGCGCAGCTTTAAAAATGTATTAAAGTTTTATCAAAGCATTGCTTGTAAAAAGTTTCAAATTTGACTCTTGGCAGGGTTTACAAGAGCATCCTCACGCTCAGTCTCCGCTTCCCACCCCCACAACTGCGTGTTATTTACTTTCAGCTGTGCTCTCTATTTATTTAAATAAACATTTAAATGTCATCTGATTTGTTTTTCTTCAGTAAGAGATAAGCATTTAAATCGTTCCCATACTTTTCTCCTCACTTCTCTCATCCTGACAGTAAAAAGAAGCATAGTCATCAATTAAATTACTGTTAAGACTTTGGATTATTAGAATATAGACATTTTTATGGCTGAAAAGTTCTTACAGGTTTCCATATTTATTTTCTGTGCCTCCCTCCCATGTCAGTTAATTTGCTTTCTCTTGTTTTTCTGTATATTGTTCATGAATGCAGTGATTCTCCCCTGAGCCTTTGTTATGCCATAAAACTCCTCCTATTAGACATTATTAGGCAATCTTAACAGTTCTTCTTGCTCTTGGGAAGTATCCCATTCCCCTAGATCTGCTTCCCTTTTGTCTTGGGAATTCCCTTTCCGATTCTCTGCATCTCCTCTTTCTTAGCTTACTCCTTTATCTTGTGAAGCCTGTGTGCTGGTGGCCTGCTGAGAAAGTGTGCATGGATGGGGTGGGCAGCCAGCGGCCGGGAAACAAGCTGTTTCAGGTAGAAGGTCAGCACCTTTGAAATCATGGGTAGAGGGGTTGGTGGAAAACCTGCAGAGACAGGACCCCTAGATCCCTGACTCCTCCCCAGAAGACCGGCTTTTACTTCCTGGAGAAGTTATAATGAGAAGACACGGAATTTGAAGCAGTAGGTAATTTTGAAGCTGGGTCTTTAATGAAAGTCTCCTGAATGGTGCAACCACTCCTCTTAGCTTCTAGAATGCTGGCATTTAGATTTTACCGTCCTGTGTTTTTTTTTCTTGTAAAATTTTTTTAAATATATTTTAAAAAATAATTTTAAGGAGCATTTACAGAGATTTTGGATTTCCATTCATTTGCCCTCCTGTTTTGTATCCTAAAACATTAGAAGATTGTAATTTGGGGAGCTCTGATGGTCTAGTGGTAAGAAATTGTGCTGCTAACCCCAAGACATGGTTCAAATCCATCATCAGCTGCACAGGAGGAGAATGATGGGGAATCTTCTGGACTGTTTAAAGTCCCTGAAAACCCTGCTGGAGGGCAGCTGTGAGTCAGTTTTGACAGCACATATTAACATCTGAGGAAGGAGTCTCTGGGTAGTACAAGAGGTTCAAAGGTTCAAATCCACCTAGAGGTGACTTCTGAGAAAAGCTTAATGATTTACTTCTGGAAAGCTAGCCATTGTTAGCCCTGTGGGAGCACAGTTCTGTTCTGACCCACAAAAGTCACCAAGACTTGGCCTTGATTCTGGGATGGCTGTTAGTTTGGCTAAATTGATCTTCCCTCTTCCCACTCTCCAGCCTGTATCTTGGACAAACAGCCCTTACCTTTCACTCAACAGTGGCTGTAACCTACTCACAGGAGAGGGGTCATTGACTTGTGGTGTTTTGGGGGGAATTTTTTCTAAATCCTACAGGGAATGGAAAGACCTGAAACTACTTCCAGGGAAGCATCTGTGATTCATTTTTGGGGCCCCACCATGCTTTGTGTCCCATAGGTGGCAGTTAAGTATTTGCTACATAGAAATATTTTCTTAATGCCTTAATGTGTTTTCTAGGTTGGTAGTTTTGCACTGTGTTTTGGAAAATTATTTTCCTACCTCGTTGCTTTGCCCACTTGGAGCTTAAAGGATCTATTGCCTTAGACCATCTTTCTGCTTTCCTTTGTGGACACATGCCATCATCATGAATTTTTTAACAAACTTGTCAGAGCACAGCTTTATGTCTCTGTGGTCATGTACCCCACATTCTCGACTGTTTTCTTGACGCTTGCTTTGCCACCATCCTCAGAAACCTGTTGAATTCATTTATAGAGAAAGATGGTGGCCAAGAATCAATGATGTTAGGATAGGCTTTCAACACAATTAAAAAAAAAGCTGGGAGATGATTTCTAGAGATACTGCTGATTTTCCCCCTTCACTTTTCAAAGTAGAATGTAACTGGTCATGTTGTGGTGGGTCACTTAGAGGAGGAGGAAGCTGGGTACCTTTCTTTTCATCTGAGTTTTTAAAAACAAGAAATGTTAAGTGGATTATAGAAAGAAGTGCTCTTAATCTGAGACTTTGTCTGGATGTAACATTATTAGTGATTGGCTCTTCTCACCTGAAGCTACAGATGTTTCCATTTTGGCAAGAAAAAAAGTTTGCTGAGCATATTCACCATCCAAAAGTTGCCAGGCTAAGCCCTGGTTTCCCTTCTGTTGAAGAGTTTAGGGAAGTCCTGGGACTTCCAGGAACATGGACTGCCTGGAACATGGGAGCAGTCCCAGCGTGTGGCTGGCCTGATTCAGAGATGGCCCAGTCAGGCCTGGCTGCTTTTGGGGGAGCCATCACAATGGAGGGTGGGTGTGGGGATGTCTTGGGCAGCACCTCACATCTACTGTGAGCTAATTTGGAATCTGTAGGGTGCCAGCACAGGTCACAGGTCCCTCAGGCCCCCTAAGGATGACATTACCACGTCTGTGAACACTGGGGCTTGCTGAGACCAGCACACCTGAGGCATGACTCTAGCAATCTGATTCCTGGGCCTACAGCCATGCTGCTGAGGGTGAGTGGTCCAGGCTTGCCATCCCCCACCCCCAGTGGCCAGGACCCAACACTGCCCACTAAGGTAGGCAGTGGCTACTAAAGCATTTATCTGGCTCTCAGGTTTCATTGGGGTCTTCTGGAACATCCTTCTACAACGTGTGCTCTCCAGGGCTCAGCCAGCTACCAGTCATCTGTGATGGTTTAAGTTGAGATGAAAATATTGTAAATAAAATGAAAAAATTATGTTTTCAGTTGCACTAACCACATTTCAAGTGCTTGGTGACCTCATGTGACTACGTGGCTACCGTAATAGATAGCAGTCACCCTGTGGACATCACCCAGGGCCTTGGCCTCTTGTGACATGCTCTGATCAGGTCTCAGCCACTGCAGTTACCTTGGCAGAATAGGTCAAACTCCTTTGGTGGGATCCCACCCAGCATTGCAGCCTCGGCTCCCAGAACTTGTCTGCTTTGGAACTTCTTGCCCCCTCCTTGCTCCCAAGGCAGTCTGAATTAGAACTTGAATTTTTGCCTTTTTCCTCCTCCTCCCCTCCTTTTGCAATCTAGGATAATTCTAGCCCTTGCTAGAGAGCCTTCTTGGACTTTGTCGACCTTGAATCCAGCTCCTTTTGGCTGCTGCTGGTAGAGTGTACTGTGTGTGGACGGTGAGCTTTTGGTGTGTGGCAAAGTGTGCCTTTAAATCTTTTCTTGGAGCAAGTTAACACTTGGAGCAAGTTTGAATGGGGCACAATGTGCAGAGTCTGATGGGAAATGAATTAATACAAACCAAGGCTTTTTCATTAAAAAACTTCTCAGTGTATTATTTTCTTCTGGAAAATTAGGAAAAGGGAAGGTGTCTCAGACCTGGCTCAAATCCTGCTGTGATTCCATGTATGTATGTGGCATGGAGTGTTGCATCTGGATCTGGTGCCTGCTCTTGGCCGTGGAAGAACCCCTGCAAGGGGATCACCCCTCATGCTGGGCACTCGGAGATGAAAGCCTTCAGTCAGGGCTCCTTGTGGTAAACACTTGGGAGCAGTCATGGTCAGTGGACACATATCCCGGAAAGAACGTGAGAAATAGGCAAACCCCACTCTTAGAACATGCGCAGACCTCCGTTTAGAACAAAATGCGTGTAGTTCTCTGACCAGGCCTAAGCCCAGGCTGGCCTTGCTGGAGTTTTGGCACCTGCCTTCTTGTTTTCATGACTTACTTTCCCATCAGTTACAAACGGCCCTTTTCCATAGTAACTATGGCCAAAGTGGGTTAGTCACTGGGATCAGGGCTTTTTTGCAGCATTTCCTGGGGAGTTTTCCTTGTTTAGCTGAAGAGGATTGTAGTGACAACCGTGGTCAGCAGGACTGGGAGGGAGGGAGGCTGTTACTGCTCCAGGGGATGAGCTGAGAAGCAGCCTGTCTAGAGAAAGAAGAGATTCTTTTAGAACCTGGAGTGAGTGGGGCTGTGGCACGTGGCTGCCTTCAGCTTTGTGTGACCACTTGGCAGCCAGTCAGCTCATCTATTCCCAGGCAAATGGAACTGCTAAAAATAAGCAGGCAGCAATTTCATTCCAGCAGCCACATCTCCTCACCAGCCGAGGGCTGCTGCGCTGGCTCCCTCCTCCTGAGAGGCTTTTCCCTGACGGCATGCCTGCCTTTTGTGTCCAGGTCTGCAGGGCAGGGATGGAGGCCCTGGGAGAGGAAACAGCCTGCCTTCATGTGTGAAGGCTTTGACCCACAGGACTAAATGCCTCTGAATAATGTCTTCAACTACAAACAAACAGAAACCCCTTAAGAATTTGGGGGAGAGAGTGGCAATAAAGGAAGGGGTGCAGAGCCCTGTGGGACTGGAAGTGCCACTCAGGGTGGGTGTGAAGGAACTCCACTAGAACTCTTTTTTTTTTAAATTTTATTATTTTTGTGTGAGTGTACCATCAAATCAGATCTGACTGGTACAGGAGGAGACTGCCCCTCCTTCCCCGGCAGAGCATCTGGTGGATTTGAACCATGCGCCTCTGGGATTGTAGTTGTAGCTCCTTGCCACTAGGCCACCAGAGCTCCCCTTCCACTAGAACTCTTAGGAAAGGTTAGTCACCCTGCTAACCAAGAGGCTAGATGTGGCCAGTAGTTCAGATCCGCCAGTGGGTCTTAGGAGAGACAGCCCGTCTTCTCCCCTTAAGATTTGTCATTGCTTTTGTCATTGCTGGATGACTTTCCAGCAGGTTTTTAGGGGCAGTAAATTGCACAAGAGATTTCCCATCTTTCCCTATGGAGCACTTGGTGGATTTGAACTGTGTGCCTTCGGGCTGGCAGCGTAGTTCCTTAACACTAGTGCTCCCTTAAGATTTATAGTCTCTGAAACCCTGTGGAGGGTCACTCAGAGCTGGAATTGACTTGAGTCAGTGAGTTTAGTTTTTTGGTGAGTGTGTCTTCACTGCCTTTTCTAGATTTATCAGAGAAAGTGGGGTTTTTTATGGATCGCTAAAGTCTTTATTTCTGAATATTCCTAAAAAGCCTGCAGTGTAGAACTGTGAAGGAGTAGGAGTGAAGAAGTGAGGTCCTAACCACTCCCTTGACTAGGGGAAGGTGGAGGTGTCTGTCACCCCTGGGTGCTCTGAAGCTCAGGTGTGTCGCAGCCAAGACCTTTGGGCAAGATGACTGCTGATGCCAAGGATTCTTCTTGGCTCTGATTTTGGTGAAACATGGCTCATAGGGGATGGCCATGCCTTCCCTGACTATCTGAGGATCTCGGTCCTCTTTCATGTGCTGTTCGAGCTGCTGGGTCAGGTAGACCTGGTTCTTGGAAGCAGTCATGGAGAGAAGGGCTTTGTTCAGAGTCACTCACCAAGCACAAGTGGGAAGTTCCTGGTTCCTCATCATTTGGCCTCTTTGTCTCTAGTTGAGGCTAGGAGTGGGGGGTGGGGAGTTAACGTTACCGGATGCATTCAAGGGGGCCCTCAAAGGACAACAGGAGGGGGTATCTGCTTGGAAATGGTACAGTTGGGCTGAGGAGGCACCACTGTGGATGGGGGGACTAGGTACCTCAAGGCTCAATCTCTAGGGGCCTATCCAGGCTCGGAGTATTGGGCTGGTACATGGAGTCTCACCAGCCAGATATTGGTGTCCAGTGAGCTGCAGGGCAGTGGTCCTTCAGGACAGCAGCCTACAGGCCTGTATTGTAGGTACAGGTGGCTGGTTCTTTGCATTCTTTGTGAATGAACTTGAGAGCCAAGCAGATGACAGTGTGGGAAGGCCAGTGACATAGTGGGGCTTGAGACTGTGTTGTGATGTGAAGTGCCTGGCTTACACGTCAACACCAAGTCACAATGCATGGTGGAGCATTATTGCACTGTAGTTGATTCGAGAGGGACTGAGGCAGTCTAGTGTTAGTGTCAAATGGGCAAACTCTCAACCTGGACAATCAAGACCTTCCTTTTTAGCTTTGAAAGGGCAAAAACCTCTTGGAGCTCTTTAGAGAGGCTGTTTGTAACTATCTCCCTCTGTCCCTTGAGTTTAGGGCATGTCACTGTTGGTGTGTCGAATAGAAAGGTGTCCTTTTGTGTGATTCTTTTACTTCCTCTCTGCTTCATTATTTTCCTTTCTTAAATAACAGCATTTGCCATTTCAGCGTCTTTTACATGTATAATTCAGTGACATGGAGCCCATCATGCTGTGTAACAGTTTATCCGTTTCCACATGTCCCAGCACCCACGACGGTATAGTGCACTCTAAGCAGTGAGACTTCCCTCTCCTGTTTCCTACCATGATACCTATTTTCTTTTTTAAAAAAATTTATTCTTTTTCTGTGTGTACTGTCAAATCAGATCTGACTGGTACAGGAGGAGATTGTCCCTCATTCTCCAGCAGAGCATCTGGTGGATTCGAACTGAGCACCTGTGGGATTGCAGTGCAGCTTCTTGCCACTAGGCCACCAGAGCTCGCTTAGCAATGATAACTTCTAATAAACTTTGGTCTTTATACTTTTACTGAGACATTCTATATAAATGAGTTTATACAACTTTTATATGATGCATTTCTTTCAACATGTTTTTAGGGTTTGTTCATATTGTAACACGTGGCAGGACTTGGTTCCTCTTTTTAGCAGAGTGATACTCCATCATATGCACATGGAATATTTTGTTTATCCTTTCATGCATAGATCGTTGTTGTTCTCTTGAGTCGGAACCAGCTTGTAGCTGCCCCTCCAGTGGATTTTCAGAGGCTGCAAATCGTGTGGGATTTACATCTTTCTCCTGCAGAGCGGCTGGTGGATTTGAATGGCGTTCCTTTTTGAAAGCGCAGTTCCTCACCACTAGGTTGCCAGCGCTCCCTTTTATTCAGACATTTATAAGGGGCGCCGTGGCATAGTCCGTATCATGTCCTATTGCTAACCATGGAGGGACATTTAGGATTTCTGTCATTGGCTTTCGTGAATAGTGCTGCCATGAACATTGGTGTACATATGCCAGCTTGGATCCCTTTTTTTTAGATAAACTTAGGAATGGAATTGCAGAGGAGAAGGTGACCTTCAATAAGATGGATTGACATAGTGATTACCATAATGAGCTTGAGCAGGATAGATATCATGGGGATGGTCCAAGATAGGGCCGATTCCGATCTGTTGTTCATAGGGTACTGTGTATGAGTCATAGTCACTCAACTCCGATGGCATCTAAAAACAACAGCGACATGTCTTAGGCTGAGTTCTTTAGAGGAGCAAAATCATGGTGAAGTGCTCCGCCACGAACCACAAAGTCAGTGGTTTGAGCCTGGTGCCTGCTATGCAGGAGAAGCTGTGGCAGTTGGCTTCCCTAAAGAATAACTCAAACCCACTGCTGTTGATTTTTTTAACTCTTGGGTTTAAATCACTGTGGCTGTAAATCATGATGGAAGGAGACTACCTATCTTTCTCCCTTGAAACCCCTGGTAAATTCAAACCATGGCATTGCTCAGCCTTTGGTTAAGTGGTGCAACTCATTATAAACCATACTACCAGAGCTTGGAAACCCGGTGGGGAGTTCTGCTTTGCCCTATAGGATGGCGGTGAGTTGGAATTGACTCGAAGGAAGTGGTTGTGGGTGTCGTAGTAAGACTGGATTTCCTGACAGTGAGCTATTGCCGCCCTATTCTAAGAGCTCCTTTCCCTTCAATCTTTTTCCTTTCTCAGATATTTCTTTTGGTATCAAAGACAGAGTACAAAGGAAATGTTCTGTGATCTGCCAGTTTTTTTTGGAAGCTGTTATAGAATGACCCCCAAACCAGATCCATGTGTCAGTGATGGGTTTGAACCACTGACCTTTGGGTTAGGAGCCAAGCACTTAGCCACTGCATCACCAGGCCTCTTTTGTTGCAGAAAAGTTAACAGATTTGAATGTACATTGATATCTGGTTAAAAGCAAACAAACCTTTACCTGTGTGCACCTCAGAGTCTGATGTTCTGGAGTGCACACTGGGTATTGAGCTTTTTTAAAGTTTCCAAAGTGACTTCTAAGCACAGCCACCTTGAACTGCTATTGTAGAAGCGCAGAATTTCTGTTTGCAAATAGCAAATTCAAAATTGTTAGAACTGATGAATTCTGCAAAGTTCACGGATCTAAGATCCATTTCTTAAACCCTCCTTCCCCCCAATTGGGAATGACCTGGTGTGTGTTCTGTCATTGAAAAGATGTTTCTGTGCCATCAGACCGATGAAAACAATCCTGAAATTCTAGGGAATGAAACATATTTATGATATTCTCTTTGCAGAGAATGCAGGGAGAATTTGACATCATGCAACAACGAAGGAAAGGATTTGGGCTCAAGACAGTGCTCACTCAGTTTGCTTCAGAGGAGTGTACATGAATGAGTTGTGCTGCCAACCCAAAGGCAGTGGTTCAAGTTCACCAGCTGCTCCGTGGGAGAAAGATGGGCAGGCTCCTCCTAGGGCATTTACTGCCCCTGAAAATCCACTGGAGGGTCAGCTATGAGTTGGTTCCCAATTGATGGTACCTAACAATAGCAAGGGGAAGGGCGTTTCTTCCCATCCAGCCACCCACTTCCAATCCGAGATATAAGACCTGACCCACGAGGGATAGGAAAGGGCCAGTGGACAGCTCTGATCCAGAGCCTTTGTTCCACCTCCTGTACGCCACATTGATGTCTTCTTTCATGCCACTCATTTCATTCCCCCTCTCCCTCTCTTCTCTCTTCAGGTATAATTGCTTCCAGCCTCTGGGATGGCAATCCAGTTCCGTTCCCTCTTCCCGTTGGCACTGCCTGGGATGCTGGCACTCCTTGGCTGGTGGTGGTTTTTCTCTCGTAAAAAAGAACCCATCAGCAAGCAGGACAAGCAGGTGGAGGCCATTGCTGTGGAACTGAGGAGAGATCCTGCCACTGAGGAACCACCGGTGCTGGAAGACACCTGTCCCAGAGTTGTGTCAACACCCCTCAGTGTCACACAGCTGCCAGAAAAGGAACTGTCTGCCACAAGTAAGCCTTCTGTAGAGCCCCCAGCTTTGCTACGGGCACACCCAACCCTTCGGAAGTCAGAGTCCTCAGGGAGCCTTAACACTACAGACACAAGATTTCGACCCGGAACCCGCAAAGATGACAGTGCAAAGCTGGAATTGCCCCTAACTTGTGATGAAGCAAAGTCCATTCCCCTTGAGCATCCGCTTTTATCACCGAAGGGGGAACCATTCCCCCATGACGCGATTGAGGGGTGCAAGCAAGAGCCCATGTTCAGTAGGACGCCAGGGAAGGCCTGGCCCGGCCAGCCAGCAGCCCTTGCAGAGAAGTGGGGCCCTGGGGAGAAAGCAAAGGAGTTAGGGCACACAGAAGGAACCGGGGATGCGGTGCTGGGAGAAAGTGTGCTGGAGGAAGCGGTGTTGTCTCAGGAGCACGGTTCTGAGCTGGAAAATGGCAAAGCGGCCAGCCTGGCCCCTCGGCAGCTAGGCGAGGAGAAAGGGAAGCCCAGCCCGCCACAGGGGCCTGGGCTGGTGCAGGAGGAGGACTCTGTGGTGGAGGAATTGGTGCACACTGAGCTGGTGAAGGATGAGGAAGTGCCAGTCCCTGGAGTCAGAGATGACCAGCCCCGAGATGAAGACCAGGCAGGAGAAGCGATCAAAGAGGAGATGGCAGATACAAATGAGAAGTTGGAACAAGCTGCCTTCCAGATCATCTCCAAGGTGATCTTGGAAGCAGCCGAAGCAATGCAGGCCACCAGAGGGGGTGAGATTACAGGTGGAGTGCATCCAGCCTCAGACAATGAGCTCCAAGGGCCTGAAGAGGAGAGAGGTGCTCCTGTCAGCCAGGAAGCTGTCCTGGAGCAAGGTGCTGCAGCGCCCACTCTGGCCATAGCAGAGGTGCCTGCGGCCATGTTACCTACAGCCCTGTCCTTGTCAGACCCACTGGCAGAGGACCCATGCCGTCCAAAAACCTACGTGAGCTGCTTGAACAGATCTCTCTCTAGCCCCACCAAGGACAGCAAGCCACCCCGGAACTCTGCATACCACATCTCGATGACCTCCTGCCCCTCACAGGCTGCCCCACCTGGGGAGCCTCCAGACAACACAAACGTCCTAGTGGAAGATGCAGGCTGCGTCACCTGCACGTCGGGTGGCAACCAGGATGCTCCCTCTGTGGGCTCCTCAGGCCGGTGCTCGGATTCCACCAGCACATCTGGCATCGAAGACTGTTGCACAGACACTAACTCCAGCCCCAGGGACAAGAGCATCACCCCACCACTGCCAGAAAGTACTGTGCCCTTCAGCAATGGGGTGCTGAAGGAGGAATTGTCAGATTTGGGGGCTGAGGATGGATGGAGCGTGGACGCAGAAACAGACCATTCGGGAGGTAGGAGGGTCTTGGGTATTCCCACAGAGAGGAATGGGGTGGGACTCCCTCTGTTCACTGGGCTGCTGGCATACCTCTCCCTCTCTGGTTTCTGTAGCAAATGAATGATACTTTTCTATTCTGTACCCATACCATCTGCATAGGCTGAGTTGGTGGGTACCCTGAAACTCCAAAGCCATGGGAGCTATAACTTGATACTGTATCCAGTGACCCTTCCCAACCCCTCTGAAAGGACCAGCTCAAAGTTGGAGTCACAGATTTGCATAGGCATGCCTCTTTGCCTCTTGTATGCTGACCTCTTAATGGCTTTCTAGTGGAAAGGCATCCATAGCTTTATTGCCCTTGAGTGTCAAATCTGTGGGTATGAGGTTTTCTTAATGACCTGTTTCTTTTTAATCATGTTCTTGTTCCCACATCTTCACCTGCTTCCCTTCTCCAGAAGCTCTTTCAGGGTAAGTGCCCAAAGAATGGCTGCAGTTTTGAATACTCATGGGAGGCTCGAGCTTTCCTGAGTTGTTGCTAGCAGCTCTTCCTCCACAGAGAGCCTCAGCCGTGTTCTTTCTATGCATTTGCAGTTCCACCCCGGGAAAGAGGGACACTGTGGTCACCAAGTGTCCGCTGGGTTTTTGGAGTGCTGAGCCCAATGTAGACAGTTCAGGCTGCTAAGTTCCAGGTCAGCAGCTCCTGACCCTGCCTTTGCAGCTACCCCGGGGTAGTTTTCTTTATCTCATGGAAAGGTGCCACACTTTGGTGGCATGGGTCTGACTTGTCTGCCCTGGAACCCTTTCCACCACTGCAGCCTCAGGAAGGTGGGGAACCTTTCCGGGGACCCTGCGTAGAGCAGCATCTGTTGTGTACCATAGCCTATGCCGCACCACATCTAATGTGACTGTCTGTGCACCTCTAAAAGAAAATGCTGCCAGTTATGATTGTAACATGCCAGAGACCTTTTATAAAAGATGCATCTTAATGTCAAGAATGTTAAAATGTTTTGGTTGTCTTTTTTTTTTTTTAAGGCATCTTAAAATGGATGAATTAAAAGAAAACAAAACCCCAAAATAGCAAACCAAAGGTATTTCCCTTTAGCTACTGTCCCTGAGCTTAGTATGTCCCGCAGCCTTCTCACGCCAATTCTAGACTGATAGTGTAGTAGCTGCTCACATGTGTTGAAAGCCGTTGAGATGAGGCTTAGCAGAAGGGCAGGCTACATCTGAGCTGTGGAGACAGTATGGTGTGGTATAGGGTGGCAGATAGAATCCTGATAAAAGTGTCTATGGAGTTGTCAGCGTGTCCCAGGCGCCAGGCTCCTACCTTCCATGCCTTCTCACATTATCCCTGCTTTGTGCCTGGGAGGATGATTCTAAGAGGGGCCCAAGGGCTGCCAGGCTGAGGGAGCTGGAAACTGGCTCTGGACGCAGCCTGCTATTGGTCTTCTGAGAGTTCTTGGCCATTTGTGCCAGGCAAAGGCTGAGGGCTCATGCGAGTGGAGCCCCCCTCTCCGTCTCCTTCTGCATCTAGCAGCCGTCTCTCTAGGGCACTTCCCTGCTGTAAAGCCTTCTGAGTCCCTGGTGTGGAGAGAGGGGTGAAGTTGAAAGGGACTCTTCCTCGCTGAGAGCGGAGTCTTTTAAGCTCTAGTCCTTTGTGCTCCGAGAGATCATTAACCGCTTAGCAAAAGGTTATACCCGAGTTTTGGATAACCTAATTAGTGGAGTCTTGGTAATGGTCCATTTCTGACTCTTGAGTTCACCATATGGGAGCCTACGCTGCTGCTGTAAGCTGGTCTGGACCCCAGCTTTTTGTGCCATGGCCTCAGGACTTGATCTTGAGCAAGAGCTTCAGCAGGAACAACCCAGCTCAGCACAGTCTTGTCTGCACAGCTGCCCCCTTCTGAATGCACTTTAGTTCTGTCTGTTGACCGTGGTGTCAGAGACCAGCCTGGAGTCCAGACAAGCATTTAGCAGTGCCTAAGTCAGATCTAAGCAGAGGGAGCAGAGGCCCTCCTTCCCTTTGTCCACTGCCGATGGACAGCTGGGCCTGGTCAGGGTGAGGTGCATTCTCAGGCTGCCAGTGAGGCAGAGCCTCTGAGCTCAGGCATGGGGTCTGTGACTGGGGTTATTGGGAGAATGTCCAGGCAGTTGTGACGAGCAGCCTGAATCACATACCTGGCTGCTGGAGCCATGTAGGCCTGTCATTGCTCGTCCCCCCTCTCCTGCTCCTGGGGCTCTCCTTCCCTGGGCACAGAGTTCACCACTTGTTTCTACTCTAGCAGCTGTGACTGGGTGTGGCTACCAATTAACAAGTAGGACTGTAAGTGACAGGCTAAAAGTAGGTGTAGCTACACCCCCGGTCCTCCTTTCATTGGGGTTGTTCTGATCTTTCTAGACTGTGAGTTGGCAGTTACCTGCCAAGCTTGAGAAAGGGGGTGTGGGGCAAGGGCTTCCCAGGAATTTAAGTTTTGGAAGGTCCTCGGTGTTGGCTGCTCTGAGCCGGTGCTGGTGTGTGTGCCGTGCCTCTTCCTCCCCAACAGGTTCTGACGGAAACAGCATGGACTCCGTGGATAGTGGCTGCAACCTTAGCAAGACCGAAGGCTTCCAGAGTGCCCAGGCAGGGTCTGACCCTAAGAAGGTCGACCTCATCATCTGGGAGATTGAAGTGCCAAAGGTAAAGGCTCCCAGCATCCCTACCGGCCAAGTGCTACGTCTCGAGATTCCAAGTTCCTGCTGGCTTGGGGCCTGCAGACTGAAAGAGGGGAGGCGAGGGTAGACCAAAACCAGAAGCAGCCCCGGAGTGACCTTTCACCAAGGTTCTGAGAGCTTCCTGCAAATGGAATTCCTCCAGCTGCCTGTGGGAGTGTCTTATTCATGTCCTTCTCAAACTCACAGGCCTGCTTGTCTCCCATGGACTTGGCTTGAGCATGCCAGAGCCCCGCTCTGCTGGGTGTTTGAAAATGCTAGCAAGAAACCAGAGCAAGGGCCTGGGGCAGCTAGAGAACCTTTCCCCCTGCTTTCATTCGGGCCTGTGCTGTGGTGGCTCACATACTCAAACGCAGAGCGTACTTTATAATTGAGAAAAGCACAAAAACATGTTTTAAAGAACTTAAAGTATAGAAATGGATGAAGGGAATGAAAACTAGCTCCAATCCCACCCCTGAGAGTGGCTGTAAAGACTTTTATTTCCTTCTCGAATTGCACCCTGTGGTTCTTAAACAAAACTGAGCTTATGTCACTTTAATGAATGCTTTTAAATATTTAACAATTTAATTTTCCTGTGTTATTCTTTGAAAATGTAATTTGAACTGCATTATTCATTGTATGCATGTCAATTTTCCTCACCAATCCCCAATTCCAGGGTGCTTAAGTGGTTTCTAGCATTTTACTGTTATAATTTACAATTTATTAGTTTGATCTTTAGGTTTGTCTCTGGGGCTCAGAAATAATTGGCAGGCTGCGCTCTCCTGGGGTGCTCAGCCCCTGTGGAGGGGGGACGTGGCTTGGTCTGAACTCCAGGCCAGGCAGGCTGTTTTAGCCCCAGGTTGCGCTCTCTTTGGCTTTGTCCTCCTCAGTGGCTCTGTTAGCGGTCCTGCCCTTCTGTGGTTGTGGGGCAGACTCTAGGGGAAGAAAGACTCCATGTCCCTAGGATCTTGTTTGGGGCTGGGGATCATTTGGGATTGCTTCGGAGCTTGTCTTACATCATGACTAAGTTTGGCTGCTTCTCACGGCCTTGAACTCTGGCACACTGGGCATTTCTCTGTGCCTCTATCTTGATTTGCTGAAGGCTCTAGCTTGCCAGTAAGGTGGCAGCAGGAGCCTAGAAGTTCTTAACTCTTTATTTTTAAATGCAGTTTCTGGATCTTTGGAAGGAGCCCTGGTGGCTCAGTGCTTAAAGCAGTCTTGTTATGTGCCATCGAGTCGCTTGCGACCCTATGTACAAGAGCTCTAACCGCCACTCTATCCTGTTCCAACCTCACTGTCTCAAATACACTCATTCCCATCACTTCAATCACAGAATCGATCCATCTCATCGAGGGTCTTGGTTCAAACCCACAAGGCACTCTGGGAGAAAAAGATGTGGCAGCTGTTTCCATAAAGCACACACCCTAAAAACCCCAATGGGCAGTTCTCTTCTGCCTTTGAGATTCACTGCGAGTCAGAATGAACTTGACCACGTTGGGATTTGATTTTTCTCTGAACCTGGGAGGACCAGGGGAAGTTTCGTAGAGTAGACTTAGGAGTTCATGCTGCTCTTGCAGCTTTCTGAGGCTGGATTGGAACTGCTGTAGCTAGCCAGCCACATTCTCATGATGAGTTGCTGTGGGTCTTGTTTCACAGATAAAACATTTACTATGAGTAAATGCAAAGTCTGAATGGTGCAAAGGATTAATGTACTCAGCTGCTAATTGAAGGATTAGAGAATCAAGTCCAACTGGAAGTACCTCAGAAGAAAGGCCTGGTGATCTGTTTTTCAAAAATTAGCTACTGAGAACCCTGCAGAATGCAGTTCTACGTCAACACACATGCTTTAGTTAGAAACTCTGCTGGTGTGTTGTGTTATTACATGTAACTGTTTAGAATAGCACCTGGGAGATATGTGCTGAAATGTTAATAATATGTCTCATCTTTGTCTTGTTTAAAACAAAGCTAGATTTTTAGAATGTGGAGAATTAACTTCCTGTTAACTTTTTTTTCTTTCCTGAAGCATTTAGTGGGCCGGCTAATAGGCAAACAGGGGCGATATGTGAGTTTTCTGAAGCAGACATCTGGTGCCAAGATCTACATTTCAACTCTGCCCTACACTCAGAACATCCAGATCTGCCACATAGAAGGTCAGTGCCCTCTGATGACCTGCTTCCCTGGTGAAGCTCTCATTTTCTTAACTGAAAGGCACATAAACAGAACATTTGAGTGCCGTGTGCTCCTCTGTGGAGTCCAAGCCTCTGAGCCTAAAGCTTTGCTTCTCATTCCAGCCGAAGGGGGACTTGGTTGTGGCCCTTGAGCTCTCTTTACCATTCTTTTGCTTGAAGGAGACTCAGGTCTCTTTTCCACAGATCTGCTGGAGAGAAACAGGTTTGGATAGGTGGGGCTAGGGTCCTGGATTTACAATGCCAGTCAGCCAACATGAGCCCTTCACAGACCCGAACCACTGTACCTGTGAGTCCTCTAGTCAACAAGGACTTTCCCCACCAACTTGCCTTATGCATTCAAACCACTGATCCTTTAGAAAGGCGACCAGAGGTCAAGTCTATTTAGATGCTTTTTAAAAATATCAGAGTTCAAGGGAGCTCTGGTGGCCTACTGGCAGGAAGCTCCACTGCAATCCCAGAGATATGCAGTTCGAATCCACCATATGCTTTGTTGGAGAAAGAGGGGCCATCTCCTCCTTTACCAGTCAGATCTGATTTGATGGTACATGCACACAAAATAGTAAAATAGAAATGTCAGAGTTCAAGTTTTGGCCCCTCAGAGCAGTTCTTGGACACTAGGAGGGGTTCAGTGGGGTAGAGGATGCATGTGCTTTTGTTCTGCAGTGATGTTTTGTACTGACTATTTGCAATGCCTCCATCCGCATTTAGGCTCTCAGCATCATGTGGACAAAGCGCTGAACTTGATTGGGAAGAAGTTCAAAGAACTGAACCTCACTAATATCTACGCTCCTCCACTGCCTTCACTGGCGCTGCCTTCTCTACCGATGACCTCCTGGGTGAGCACACACCTTCCTAGTCTCGCCAGGGCTTCTTATGCCCCTGTCCCCCAGACCAACCCCAGCGAGAGACTCCCGAGACCATGGGCAAAGAAACTAACAGCACGCTCATGTCGTGCTCTCAGGCCTCCTGGTCCTGGTCCTGCTGCCAGCTTGTGCTGTGGATCCGGGATGCAATGCGTGCTCAGCAGGGAGCCCCTGGGTCTCTTTGACAGGACCACTTTCCCCACCTCTGCTGTGTTTTCAGTGATTCTATTCCAGCCGGGAGATGATGTGTTTAGATTGACTTGTGGTTTGTGCAGGGTCCCCATCCTGATGGAACCTGTCATCCTGAAGTTGGATGAGGACTCAGTCAAGTCACACTAAGGAGTGGGCCTGATGAAGGACCCCCTTCTTCCCTCTCCCCAGGAAAGGACCTGTATCGTAGAGAAGCTCAGGAAGCAGGGTGGCTCTTTGGAGGCTGTAGGGAGTGGGGGGTCAACAGGAAAAGGTGCTGGCATCTTGAGCGTTCTGGTAGCTGCAGGACTTTGGATCCTTTGATTCTGTGGTGGAATGAGATCAGGGAGGCTCTGCGGGCCAAAGACCTCTGCACTGCACACCAGCGGGCTGAACTGGGGTCTTGTAGGAGAGCTTTAGGTTCTGCATTCTCCCACCCCCAGAGAAGGGTCCTTCTGTCCTGAGGGATGGAGATAGAATGCCCTCTTCCTTATGGATATTTGGGAGTGGACTGAACCCAGTTGTATCCTCACTCTTAAAGTTGTGTAGAATTTTGTTTTCCCAGGAACTTTGGTTCTAGTTCTACTTTATTTTTTTTAAAAAAAGTGAGTGGCCTGTACGGGTTTCCTTCTGTGCTCAGCTCAGTGGGACCGGAGAGGGAAAACCAGGATACTTTTCAACCAGCAGTGCTGGGAGGCTATGCGATTGCCTAGGACTCTGAGTAGGAGCGTCTCTCTTCGTGGCCACTGGCTGGGAAGTGGATTGATGCCCTGCCCTCTCCGGAGCTCCTAGGTATTGCTGGTTGCTCAGCTTTGGGAAAGCTGGAGTCTTAAGAAATCTTTATAGAGAGTAATTTCCGCTTCTTCTCAGGACCCTACAACACAGGGTCCAGCCACTGAGCATGTTTCAAATCCTAAAGGACCAGTGAGTCGAGACTGTCTGGAGCACAGAGATGAGGAACCAGGCCTTGGAGGGTGGAGGAAAGTAAAATGAAGGCAGGCCACTGTCAGGAAGGCAGAGGAGAGAGATACTTTAAGTTCATCAGTTCCTGGGCTCAGCTGTCCTATTCTGTGCCACCTTGTTCTCAATGACCATTTCATTCATGTTTGCTTCCCTGGGTCTTACAGACTCATCAGGAGAGGTGGGAGGGAGGGGCAGCTCTGGATGGACTCTGGCCAGGTCAGTATGCGGCCCAGCACTGCTTCCACCCTTGGCTTCTGAGTGTCCGGCATCTGCTGAGAGCCACCCTGTCCTACCCTGAGGTGAGGGTGCCCCTGATGGATTATTCATGGCATTACACGATAAGGACCACAGTGGTGTCAAGCCCTTCTCATGGTGAAAGTCTTTGAACCTTTTCTCACCTGGGTGTTTCTCGGTTGCTATGTCTTTTTGAAGATATAAAAGCTCAGAGACTTGCCTGGAGCCCCAGGGCTTATCCAAACCCCTGGACGAGAATGATTGTCACAGTGACCACTGCATCTTCCCTTTGACAGCTCATGCTTCCCAACGGCATCACTGTGGAGGTGATCGTGGTTAACCAGGTTAACGCAGGGCACCTGTTTGTGCAGCAGCACACGCATCCTACCTTCCATGCCCTGCGCAGTCTGGACCAGCAGATGTACCTCTGCTACTCTCAGCCCGGGATCCCCACCTTACCCACCCCTGTAGAAAGTAAGTGCTCCTTGGGGGATGGATAGAGGGCTGTGGGGAAGCCCTGGGACCTGGCCAGACTTGTGGAGAAGCTTTGGGAGTTGCCTGTTCTGCCCTCGAACCTGACCAGGGGAGACTTTTCTGGATCCTTGTGGGCAGCCTTCTCTGAGTCTTCCCATCAACATAGTCAGGCCAGGATAGGTTTCCTGGCTTGCTTACCAAAGCTGTTTTTAGTAGTTTAGGATGATGATGAAATTGGAATGAAGTCTGGGCATTCGAAATCAGAAACCAGCACACTCATTTATTCACTCCCACAGGTTGCATGAGGTTGAATGAAGGTAGAAAGCTGTACGTATTACGTGTAAGGCGTCTCAGGCACACACTGGTTACCACAGCCGCTGAGCTGTGGGCCAGGTCATCTCCATTTGACAGTTGAGGAAACGGAGCCTCTGAAGCCTGACGCCACCTTCGCAGGTTCTTTGATGCAAAGCCACGTTAAAGCTAGAGCCCGTCTTTGGCTGCTTTGTATCTCTGTTGCACTTGGGATTAGGGATCCAGTGTTTGGCTGTCTTTCCACCCAGCCACCCCCATCAGAGGTCTTGGCTTCCTCTTCTCACCCAGGCCTCATGGTGAGCTTCAAGGGATCAGAAAAACTGTTCGAAATTCCACATAGCATTTTGTGTAATTTTTCTTTTGGAGTTGTGTGTGCCATCGAGCCACTTGCAACTCATAGCGACCCTATGTACAAGAGCTCTAAACGCTCTTCTATCCTGTGCCAACTTAGCCATCTCAAACGCACTTATTCCTACCACTCCAGTCACGGAATCGATCCGTCTCATCGAAGGTCTTCCTCTCCTTCGCCGCCCCTCCACTCTGCCAAACATGATGTCCCTCTCCAAGGACCAGTCCCTTCTTGCAACATGCCCAAAATATGTCAGACGAAGCATCAGAATCCTTGACTCCAAAGAGCCTTCCGGCTTTACCCTCTCCAGGACAAACCTGTTTGTTCTCCTAGCAGTTCATGGTATATTCAACAGTCTTCTCCAGCACCACAGCTCAAAGGCATCAATTCTCTTTTTAGCAACCCTATTCACTATCCAACTCTCTGACGCATAGCATGTAATTGCGAAAACTATAGCCCGGATCAGGTGCACCTTAGTCTCCAGTCTGATGTCGTTACTCTTCAGTACTCTTGAGAGGTCCCTCACAGGCAACTTTCCTAATGCAATTCGTCTCTTGATTTCCTGGCTGCTGTTACCAAGAGTGTTGATTGTGGAGCCAAGTAAACTAAAACTGTTAATTATCTCAATCTCTTCACCATCCATGCTGATGCTATCAGTTGGCCCAGTGGTGAAAATCTTTGTTTTCTTGATGTTGAGCTTCAGTCCATATAGGAGGCTGCAATCCTTGACCTTCAGCAAGTGCTTCAGGTCCTCCTCAGTTTCAGCAAGCAGGGTTGTGTCATCTGCATAACGTAGGTTGTTGATGATTCTTCCACCAATCCTGATGCCACATTCCTCTTTTGGAGTAATAAGTTTAATTGTCCTTAAATTCTCTAAGGTTTCCCAAACCCAGCAGTAAAGACTGAACCAAGATATATGATGTAGATGAGTGATTATATGCAAACCAATTTTTAATAAAAGAGACTGAACTGAGATCTAAGAGGTGGTACCAGGGCCTCCCCTTGCGGGTCAGAACACAGTGTAACTAGCGTTGTGTCACAGGCCCCGTCCCAGCAGGCCTAGGGCTGTGGCTGGTGGTGACCTTTGCCTATGGTTTCAGCTGCCCCATCCCTGCTTCCCCAGAGTATGGAAGGGTTGGTGACCCTGTGGGGTACTTGCTCTCTGGCCTTGTTGGATGCCCAGGCTTTAGTGCTCTTGGGACATTTCTGAGGCAAAGGCTGAAAGTGGGACTTAGCCTTAGAAGGTGCCACCAGCCCAGCCCTCAGCCTGAGCTATCTTGGGCTGCAGCAGGATACCAGGATATAGAGATCCATTATAGTTGCACTTTCTTTATTCTTTCAAAACCAAAAGAATACAGGGCAGGCACTGGCCCCCATTTCCCCCCGTTTCCAATTTTACTTGTCTTATTCTCAGTTCATCTGTATCTACCATGGACTTCATGTTTCAGAGTAAACAGACCTAGATGGAGTGCATTTGGTGTGGTTAGCTTTGGGGTGGCATGCCTCCCAAGCAGGCGTTCCCATATCGGGTCTCTCCTCTACTCATCTTGGGTTCTGGGGACTCATTGCCTTTCCCATCCTCGACCTCCCTGAGGGAGCAGTGTGAGAGGTGAGGAGCACTGACCATGCAGGTCACACACCCCTTTTCTCTTCCTGCAGTCGCCGTCATCTGTGCTGCCCCTGGTGCTGATGGTGCCTGGTGGCGGGCCCAAGTGGTTGCCTCATACGAGGAGACCAACGAAGTGGAGATTCGCTACGTGGACTATGGTGGATATAAGAGGGTGAAAGTGGACGTGCTCCGGCAAATCAGGTGAGTGAAGACTCCCCAGGCAGCCTGGTGGTCAGGAAGCCGGGTCCTGCTGGTTGGGAAATGTGTTATCTCCACACAGTTGGCTCAGAACAGACTTCTGTCCCATCCTGCTGTCTGCTGTCCTATAGCCAAATCACACTAGATTATGAATGAGGTAGAAAAGCGTGGCTGGTGAGAGAACTCCCCTAGCATCCCATGTCAAAAGAGAGGCCCTTTCCTTGGGAATTTGATGCAGGAAATGGCTCTGATACCCACCTTCTTGTGACCCAAGAGAAAGATACCACTTGAGAGCAATAGGTTTTCAAGTTTGTCCTAAGTAGCTCCTTGTCTACAGGTCAGATTTTGTGACGCTGCCATTCCAGGGAGCAGAAGTCCTCCTGGACAACGTGATGCCCTTGTCAGGTAACAGGTGGGCCTCTGGCTGGGCGGGTTGAGAGCACATCTTTCTGTTTTATTTATGTATGTATGTATGTATGTATGTATGTATGTATGTATTTTTACTTTCTTTTTCTTTTTTTTCTATATTTTATTAATTTTCATAAACATTTACAGAGATTTTGGGTTTCCATTCATTCATTGTTGCACTATTCTCTCTACCCTCCTCCCAGTTTGTTCTTGTCCAAATGCCACAGTGCTTGTCAAAGCCAGTTCTGAATCTTTCTGTTTTAGAGTGGTGTGAGCACAGATGGCTCCATGCTGAGTTTCTAACTCAGCAGGTCACGGGCCCGAGAACTTGGATTTCTAACAAGTGTTCAGGTGATGCTGATGCTCTTGGTCCAGGGACCACCCTTTGAGAACCACTGCTCTAGACTTCACCCGTGTCCCACACTTTTGCAATACCGGCACTTTATAGAATGTGGGGGGCAAAAAGACCTAGTGGCCTGGGAGACACCAACAGCTCTGCTCAGCTGTGCCATAGCTCCTGTGGGGCCCTGGAGGGACCAGACTGATGCCATCATCAGGGTTCTAGACTGTAACTTTGCCAAAGAGGGGAGGACTGGTAGTGTCATCTTGGGTAAATTATCTGGCCTCCATTTCCCTAACTTTCAAGGTCCTCGGTGGCACACACAAAGGGCAGTTCAGATGTACCAGCTGCTCCATGGGACAAGGATGGGCAGTCTCCTCCCTTGGGACTAACTGCCTCTGAAAACCCACTGGAGGGTCAGCTATGGGTCGGTTCTGACTCAACAGTACACAGCGACAACTAACTAAAGATTCAAACCCACCCAGCAGACTGCACGAGGAAGGGTTGGTGTTCTCCCCTACAGATGGCAGGCATTAGGACCCTGTGGAGCACTAACTGCCACCCTGTAACCGTGGGCTCCCCAGGAGTTGGAATTGACTCCCCCCCCCCCCCTTAAACTTTTATTAAGATTTGGGCAGGCATTACAGAGCAAGTTAGTTTCCATTCAACAGTTCACACACATTGTGTTTGTAACATGGGTTGTAATCCCTATGACATAGCTGCACTTTCCCCACTACATTCAGGTATATCCTTTCCTGGCCGGCCTGCCTTCTGAGCCTTCTCTCTGGGTGAATCCCTTCCGTTGGCCCTTGTGTAGTTGGTGTGTACATCCCTGGTGTTAATGTTCATCTTAGAGGCCTGTCAACCGAAAGTTGAGCCTCAGCGGTGACAGGTTTGAAGGGGGGTTTAAGGCTGCGGTCTGAGAGTTCCAGCCTTTTCTGTCTGACCCCTAAACCTGGTCTTTATACAATTATTTTTCACTCCCCACCCCCACCCACCCACCCACCCATTTTCTCTCCATTCTATCCAAGTCTGAGCTGGGATTGACATGACAACAATGGGGCTTTGTTACTGTTTGCTCACCCCTCTTCTATAAGACTATGAAAGAAGTTCTGGTTGTGTGGTCCGTAGCACGTTGTGCTGTGAACCAAAAGGCAGTTCCAGTCCACGAACAGCACCTTGTGAGAAAGATGGTACTCTCCTCCCATTAGGATTTAAAGCCTTGGAAACCCGATGGAGGGCTGCTCTGAGGCGGCCTTGCCACTGTGATGTTGGGGTTTGGTTTGGGCAAGAATATGTAAATTAGAACTGATCTAGAGAGGGTGATCAACAAGATGCAGGCATAGGACCTTGGTACGTGTAGCTGAAGAAGGTGTGGTTTGTTCATTCCACAGTCTGCTCTCCCACGTTTGCTCTTTCTCATTTTGTTGGTTGTCAAAGTGATTAAGTGCCTTAGAGACAATATATTCTGTCTGAACACACATTAGATAGGAAACTAGGGCACGGCTCTTTTTTAATATTCTTTCTTTGTCCAACCTTCCCCTTCATGCTCTGACCATCTTAACAGTCTGTCTAGGTCTGGCTAAAACGCATCGTAAGATTTTCACAAACTGTCTTCAACGCTCTCTTGTCTTTGTTGTGATCTTGTGTATATCTTTATAAGCCAGTATAGAGGATAGCGCCACCAGTGCCCTGGCCGCTCTGTACTTACTGCTCACAGTGGGTGACAGAGCTCCTGGCATGGGCTCAGAGTTGATCCATAGTTGACTGACTTTGGGGGAATCACCTGTTTTTTCTTCTGTTTTTGTTTTTAATTGGCAATCGCCTTTGTCTCAGATGTTTTCGCCTGTAAAACGGGAGTGAGGGAATGCTTACATCATCTCTTTGTGTTAAAGGGAAGGGACCCTTCCAGTATGCTCAGACAGCCTGCACCAAGCACAGGGTGTTGGCTAACACGTCCAGTGCCTCGATAGTAAAGCTTCTGTCCCTTTGTTCTTTGGTCCCCATGTGGGTAGCATGAATTAAGGACCTCAAGTTTACCCATTTGGAGCTATGTGGGGTGGCTGAGGCTCTCCCAGGTTCCACTGCCAGGTCGGAAGATGGATGCTACCTGGAATATACCTGAATGTCAGTGAAGGTGATGAGAACGCCACGTCCTAGTGTGCGTCTAATGTTGCCTTCCTTCTCCCAAAGATGAGGAGCACTTTTCACCAGAAGCAGATGCAGCTATGAGTGAGATGACAGGAAACACAGCATTGCTTGCGCAGGTAGGTGGTGAGGGCTAAACAGGGTCTGTCTGAGGGGCTCCTGTCTCTTCCCCTCGGTCTCCCTTGCTTTGCTTACTTACGTATCCGGGCTCCCTGAGAGCTGACCTGCGTCCCTGCCCCTAGGGTTCTGGGTTGATAAGCGGCCTTTAGGGGAGATAGTGCATGGACTTAGTTTTTAAATATCCTTGGTGATGAACTTTTGTTTTTATTTGATAGGTGACAAGTTACAGCCAGAGCGGTCTCCCTCTGATTCAGCTGTGGAGTGTGGTTGGAGAAGAAGTAAGTTCCTTTTTTCCTTCTAACTTACTGATAGGGAGCTCTGGTGGCCTAGTGGCTAAGGAGTTTGCTGCCAAACTCAGCGCAGTTCAAATCCATCTGCTATTCCTCGAGAGAAAGATGAGCAGTCTCTCCTTAGGCTGTTCACAGCCTCTGAAAACCTAGGGGTTCTCAACTAGGAGTGGCTTCCAACTCAACAGCAGTGAGGGAATTGGCTTTTCGTTAAATAGCTGATAGGCAGTAAAGGATTGAGTTGAAGGTGATTCAGGATTCTTTTCCCCTTGAACTAATCAGAGGTGGTAACTGAGCTCCTTACCCTTTCCTCCCCTCAGTGGGCCTCTGGCAATGTCTAGAGGAATGCCTGGAATGGCACAATTGCCAGGGATGCTGCCAAGCATCCTCCAATGCAGGGTACAACCACCTGCAACAGCAAGTTGCTGGGGATGGAGAGACTCCGCTGATGAACCTTCCATTAGCTTTTTCTCTTCCATTTTTACCGTATTAAAACTTAGAAAAACCAAGTCTCATGTTTTTGTGGTTAAAATTTAGATCATATCCCCGTTGGCCCAGAAAAAAGAGTCCTGCGTCTTACCCCTGGGACTTTTATAAGACTGTTACTTATAAAAGAAGCACTGATACTGGTCTGAAGTTATAAGAGTAGTACCCACGTTGCCTTGAGAATGCGCACTACACTCACGGGAATTTTCTCTTCTAGATGGTGTTGATAAACCAGTGGCTGGTAGAGCGAGGACTCGCCCAGTGGGTGGACAGCTGCTACACAAGCCTTTGACCCTCACACCTCAAACAGCTGCTACTTGAGTCTTTTGTGTACTGTTAAAGATTGAGCTTGGAACTCAAGGCAAAGACTTTACATCAGAGTAACAAAAGGTTGTCCTCCCCAGAGAGCTTTCCCCCTGTGCTGTCGTCCTACTGAGAAGACGCTTGGTCTCTAAAAAAAAGGAGAGAACTGTGTGTTCTTTTCAAAGCCATGGGATGGTATTTAATAAGCCAGTTGGTTTAACTTGGTTCCAAACTATAAAAAAAAAAACCTTACATACATTGAAAACGACCTCAACTAGGTTGTCCTATTCCCCTGCCACCCCATTCTCCATTCTCCCCATTCCCCAACCCCTCAAACCAAAAACCCATCAGTGGTATTTCTGCACTTAGCCGACAAGCAAAGCGATGTCTGGTGATTCCCCAGGAGGGTCTCTTTTACGTCACAATCTTCTACCTTCAGGGAACAAGACACGAACTGATTGTTATCAAATGACATGTATAGCTTTATGTAAGTGAATTTACAGCATATGAGTGTTTTTTATAAACTTCATCTAGGCCTCTTAGGAACACACACTTTTTTAATGGAGATGTAAATGAATAGGGAGCAGTCATCACCCTCTGGCCTTGATCTAGGGGGGTTGAGGGGTGGAACTGTTATCCTGCCAAGCCTGGCTATCAATTTGTAACCATTTTCTATTTGTGCAAACTCTGTAAATATATGTTTAAAAAAATGTAATATTTTGTACACGATACACTGGAGAACAAAGGGAAATCAAGATTCTTCCACGCCCGCTGTCACGTGTAAGCAGGACCGCAGAGGCAGCTCCCCGTTCGGGCCTGTCTGCGGACCTGCTGCGTGACTGTACAGTATAGAATTGTGACTGAGGAATTGCCTACTGTACAGATTTGTAAAAAAGCAACTCATTGAATTATTTTGCAGTGGTGTGTTTTTGATTTTTTTTTTTTTGTAAGACTGGCTTCAGCGTTGTGCAATTAAAAAATAATCAATTTATATAACTTGTATAAATTTCAGATTATGTAAATTCTAGCTTTGAGCCCATTTCTTTGATGGTAAAAAAAAGGCTCGAGGGAAGCACAGGAGTAGCTGGGTAGTTATTTGTGTAGTGAACTGGACAGTTCAACCCACAGGGTCTGTTCCCCACCCCAGGACAGATGCATTCAAAGAGGACACCAGTGGTTCTTTGAAAATGTTTGACCAGAAATTTCCATCTGTTCCTTTCCACCATCCTTGCTCCACTGCAGATAAGGAGCTCTGGAAGCAAAATCTGTAGCTAATTGCACTGCTCGCTCCGAGACTCCACCTCTCCAGGGGTTCACATTCATCGGCAGCTCCAGAGGGAGAAAGACAAGCAATCGCTTCTCTTCGATTTACTGCATCTGAAACCCAGCTGAGGGTCACTCTGCGGAGGGTCACTGAGTCAGAACTGACTCCCTGGCAGGAGTTTGAGTTTTTGTGTTTCTCCACGAGGTGGCAGCTGAACCTCCTTTCCTTCATTTAACCTCACTTAAATGTAATGCACTAGCTTCGAAAACTTCGTTTCATTTTAAAAAGCTATGTTATCTGCTATAATGGCAAAGTTATGAATATATCCATTTGAATGACGAGAGCCCCGATACTGAGCCTTAATGAGTTAATGAATGACACTGCCAGTTAAAGGTCCACTCTAACCACAGGGGTGAGCGGCCCTGGGCAGCCCCACTCCCCGTGTCTTCCTCACTTTGACCAAGGCCGCAGGTGCTGTGAACTTCCTCATCCTTCCCGTATTCCTGAGAAGTTGTGTCAGTCTTTAGAGAGCTGAGGTAGCCTGATGACCTGGAATCTCCATTCTCCTTGGGGTTTCTCCAGTCCCAGCCCAGCAGCCTCTGTGATGGATGGATTCTCATCGCTCTGCGCAGAGGCTGAGGCTTCTCTGAGTCTGACAGGGTGGCAGGGACAGCTTCCTCTTTTGACCTGGCTTGCTCACCTGTGTAATGAACACATGGTTGGGATCTTGAGATAATGATACCTACCTCAAAAGACAATGAAAGCAAAAAGCCAAGCAAGTCCTCACGACTCTCGGCTACCATTAGCACCAAGTCTCAGCAGTACTTGGGGTGATTTAGACCAAGTCAGATATTTCTCTGCTGCTTAGCTGGGTCATGTGAGGGGCTGTGGAAGCTTTGGAGAGTAGTTTAGGGAGAAAGTTTGCAGGAGTTTGGTGTATGGGTTTAGCCTTCTCACAAAGGAGTTGTTGAGAGTTTTTAAAATAAGTTTTAAATGGCAAAATATATACAACAAAGTTTGCCACTTAAACAATTTTAAGTGCATGATTCAGTGGTATGTATTTACAATGTTGTGCAGCCATCTCTACACTCACCCACAAACCCGTTAAGCAATAATTACTCCTGCCTTCTAAACCCTGGTAACTTCTAATCTACTTTCTCTATGCACTTGCTGATTCTGAATATTTCTTATAAATAGGATATACTATATTTGTCTTTTTGTGTCTGCCTTAGTTCACTCAGCAAAATGTTTTCAAGGTTCATACATGTTACGTACCATTGAGTTGGAAATGACGCATAGCTGACTCTCAGCAGGTTTTCATAGGCAGTAAATCATGAGTTGATTTATAGCTTCTACCCATGGAGCAGCTGGTAGATTTGAACCTTGTGCCTTTGGGTTGCCAGCACTACTTCTTACCACTAAGCCACCGGAGCTCTTTGTATAATGTTATTTACCATCGGGTCAGAGCTGACCCCCCTTTTCCAAATTTTCAGAGGCAGTAAATAGCACAGGAAGAGACTGCCCATCCTTCTCCCATGGAGCAGCTCGTGGATTAGAACTGCAGGCCTTTGGGATTGCAGTGCAGCTTCTTTCCAGTAGACCACCAGAACTCCCCAAATGTAGTGCACATCATATCTTCAGTCCCTTTTTTTATGGCTGAGTAATATTAAATAGCTAGACTACATTTAATCTTTTCATCTGTTGATGGACGTGGGTGACTTCTGCTTTTCTAATACTGTGAATATGCTTTAAACAGTGATGTACAAGTATCTGCATCCCTGTTAGATTTCTTGGACATTAACAGAGTAGTGAAATTTTAAGCTTTTAAGGATCCTCCAAACTTCTACAGTAGCTGACCTGTACCATAAGGATCCATTTCTGCATATCCTCACCAGTGCTTGATTTCTGGGGAGAGGGATGCTGTGGGTAATAGCCATTCTAATGAGTGTGAAGTATCCCACTGATGGGTTTTAACGTGAGATTAATCTAGTGCCAGAAGGAGAAGGAGTGAGGGGACTGGAACCCAAGGCCAGGGCTGTCTGGGGCAAAAGGGCTTCTTCCAAGGTGGTGGTCAGTGAAGAGTAGACAATGCAGTAGAGGCAGGATCCTTACATGGGTGGGACTTGGGGAGGAGGTGATGCAGGTAGGAAGGAAGAAGGGTTGTCCGTGTGTCCACAACCTTTCCCTTAGGAGCAAGAATTCCATATATTTTGGGGCAAGAAGGTGTGAGTAAGTTGGAGCTTGGTGAAGGGCAGATACATTTCTAATATATTATTTCAGAACAGAGTATTGGAAATGTTGATTCTGAGCTTTCCCCAGTACTTTCTAAAGGAATAAGTTTGCAGAGATGTCTGTAGTTCTGGAAGTCAGCTCTCCTGGCAAGTACGTAGTGGATAGATTAATTATGTGTGGGGCATGGACCATCATAAGCATGAGTTGGAAACTTGGGCTGACTTTGGAAAGACGGGGGAATGTCGGCCTTCTGAGGGTTGACGGAGGGAGGGTGTATGCTGAATACAGAAGGCTGGAATTTCCAACATCTCACTTCAAGAGCTGCATTGGGTGGGGGAGGAAGGTGGAATCATGGTGGGGCATCTCTGGACACAAAGTCACGATTAACTCCCTGTCTCACCTCAGTTAAGTCTCTTGCAGAGGCCTCAACCTTCATAAATCACAATTAATGGCGGTGCATCCCACTCAGGCATAAGAGACTAAAAATTAGAAGCTGAAGTTATGGAGTGCTGACTATGTCAGGTACTGTGCTAAGTATCTCTCACAAGGCAATGCTGAATCGTTAGGACAGTCCAGCAACAAAATAGAGGGTGGTATTGAGAATATGCACAGACCCTAACATCAATAATGTCACCACACACAGTTCATTGACGCTGGTGCCACCATTTCCACCCTCCTTTTGCAAGTCATCTCTTCCTCACTGGCATAAACTGCCCTCTTAAATTTTAGGTTTAATCTTTAAAGCTGCTGTTGTCAGTATGATCCTATAGAAATGATTCTTAAAAGAGCACAGTGCTCAAGGCAGACTTTGTTTACTAGTTAAGCTCCACTGGGAATGAGAATGCGGAAGCTGGAAGGAGAGGAAGGCTCTGGTATTGGAAAAATGGCCTTGGTGGTACATTTTTTTACAAGTTATTTTGTGATTTGAATGGAAGTTTACAGTGCAACCCTCTTTTTTTTTAACATTCTGAACCTATTTTCCATCCTGTTTTGAACTTCTGAAGTTTAGTGCAATTATTTACTATTAAAAAATTCCATACAAATTCTATTTCCTGATACTGATTCCAATCCCTCATTGTAAAAGCTCGTCCCACTTCCTCCCTGGGTTTCTCACTTTCATGTATTCTTTTGTCATAGCCTGTTTTTGCCTTCTGAACTTTATCTCTGGTCAACACTACCCTTTTGTTCTTGTATGGTCAATTGTTTTAAGGCATGCATTTTCTCCCTTGCGTTATTATAATCTTAATAATCCTGACTCTTGTTTGTTGGGATTGAGTCATAGAAGTAATTGTAGTTCCTTCTTTGAAGGATGACTAATGTACAATAATCAAATCGACCAGCTACATGTGTGGAAAGAGACAATGAGCCCTGTCTGCCAGAACCAGGCCAGGGGCTGACTGTAGAACAAACGATCATTTGCTCATGCAAGTTCAAGTTGAAGCTAGATAAAATTAAAACTAGTCTGCAAGAGCCAAAGTATTACCTGGAGTCTGTCCCATTTGAATTTAGAGACCATGTCAAGAATAAATTTGATTCTTTGAACATTCATCATCAAAGACCACACGAGATGTGGGCTGACAGCAAGGATATAAAGAAAGCAGTTACAGAAGACAAAGGTGAATGTCAAAGGCAACTGTGAAACTTCCTCTTGAACATAGAATGGTCAAGCAAAAATAGATGAACAGAAGATTCATAGTATATAATGTAAGACGCAGAGAGCTGAAGATAGAAGTTAGGAAGGGCCTCAGCACTTCTCAAACTGAAGAATTCAAGCCTCGAGTTACAATATTGAAGAATCCACGGCAAAATATTGGATAATGCAGGAAAAAAGGAGAATACGTTTATTGTACCAAGTGGAACTGGGTGACATTCAGCATTTAGGGAGGTAGCATATAGTCAACTTAAGATGTTAAGAAGTCCATAGGGGAGCTCTGGTGGCCTAGTGGTAAGGAGCTGCAACTACAATCCCAGAGGCGCATGGTTCGAATCCACCAGATGCTCTGCCGGGAAAGGAGGGACAATCTCCTCCTGTACCAGTCAGATCTGATTTGACGGTACACTCACACAAAAATAATAATAAAAAAAAAATTAAAAAGTCCAAGCTACATTTATGGCATTGGTGAGACTCCAGAAGTTGATGGGATGCTAAGATGTTTTGACAAAAAGATGCACTACTGGGGAGCTCTGGTGGCCTAGTGGCAAGGAGCTGCAACTACAATCCCAGAGGCGAACGGTTCGAATCCACCAGATGCTCTTCTGGGTAAGGAGGGACAATCTCCTCCTGTACCAGTCAGATCTGATTTGACGGTACACGCACACAAAAATAATAAAATAAAATTTAAAAAAAATTTAAAAAAAAAAGATGCACTACTGAAGCACTTGTTCATGCCAAGAAATTTGGGGAAAAAACCAAACCATGGCCAACCAACTAAAAAATGATCCATGCTTATGAACCAACATAATGCGGACCTACTGAATGACATTGTTAATAACACAACAGTGAACTGAACCCAAACCAGACCCACTGCTGTCTGGTGAAATTCAACTCACAGCGACCCTCTGTCATGTTTCTGAGGCTGTGATTCAAACCACAGGCAGCACGTTGTACACTGTGCCACCAGGGCTTCTACTGTAGCAGGGCATCAGGATTCAAAGTAGGACAGGAATCTGCTAGATCGTGGCTGAAAGCAGAGAATACTAAAATGTTTGCCTGTGCCTTACTGAACTTGTAAAGGGACTTGACTATGTGAATGATAACAAATTACAAATAATTGTGAAGGTGATACTGTGTGATTTAAAATCAGGAATGAATGGTATGTATTGGGATTATATCTGTTCATGTTTATCCAGTGGATATGCTGAGCTAATCAAGAAGTTGGACTATCTGATGACAGGCAGCATCGAGACTGGGAGAGAGCTTATTAACAACCTGTACTGGATAGGAAGCCTTGGTTACTGAAGCAGAGAACTTGAAGTGCTTACTGATGAAATTTAAAACCTGTAGCTTTCTATATGCCTTAACATAAGAACAAAATTCCTATAACAAATTAACCACTTTAGTGGTTATTTATATCATAATAAATAGTGATATTTAAATCATAATAACAAGTTGTCAAGAATTTCATTTTACTTAAACCCACAATGAACACCCATAGAAGCAGTACCCAAATCAGACAATATCTTACACTGGGCAAGTCTGCTGCAAAAGGCCTCTTTTAAGGGTTAAAAAACCAAGACTAAGGTGCACCTGATGTAAAACATGGTATTTTCAGTCGCCTCATACATGTGAAAGCTGGACAAAGGATAAAACCAGGAAAGAGTTAATGCCTTTGCATTATTGTGTTGGTGAAAATATTTAATATACCAAAGACTGCTAGAAACATGAACAAATCTGTCCTGGAAGATCAACAGCAGATTGCTTTTTAGAAGGGAGGGTGGCAAAAGTTGCATTGGCACTGGTTACAACAGTGAGCCCAGACATGGTAACATGTGAGGGTGGTGTAGGAACCGGCGTTGTTTAAAGTGCACAGAGGGATGCTGTGTGTCTCAAACAACCACCTCGTTGGGTCTAAAGATGACAGGATATATGTATGTACAAACTGACCATAGAGACAAGCTGGTATGGGGTAGAGCTGAGACCCAAAGCCAGGCTGTCTGCCCCCAGGCACTGTCTTCACCTGTGTCCCTATTAAATGCCACAATGGTTATTTTACTTTCATGGAGTTTCTGTAACCATGGAGGTTGAAAACAACAGAAATTTACTATTTGGCAATTCAAGAGGCAGCAAATCCTAATCAAGGTATTGGCAGGCCTACACAACCTCTTGAAGGCTCTAAGGGAAGAATTTCTCAGCCTCTTCACAAGATCTGTGAAGAAGATCTCTTCTGTCTCTTATAAGCACGCTTGTCATTGGATTAAGGTCCGTCCTGGTGATGCAGTCTCCAGGGAGTTGTACTGCTGACCCCCAGGCTGTGCCTCTCTGGTGCTTGGAATTCACGAGCTGTTGCGAGGGAGAAACACTGGCAATCCCCTGAGCGGTTTACAGCCTCTGAAAGACTCCACAGTATTAAGCTTAAGTTTCCGAGTTGGACAATCCAGGGTGATCTCTTGGAGACCTCAGACTTAATCACATCTGGAAAGACCCTCTTTTCCAAGTAACGGTCATGTATACAGGTTCCATGGAGCAGAGCATGGACATGGAATTGTTTCATAATCAGTCCTCATTAAAGCTTGGACTTGAAAAATGAAAAATATGATAGGCAAGATCAAGAATTTTTTCTACCATTTTTTCCACCTATAATGCCCCCACATAACCTGTGTGCACATATGAGAAGCACATTGTTTGGAAAAATTAAAAGAGGGATGTGCAGCCTTTATGGGAAAAAAAAAAAAAACCAGCCACACAACTGAATGCATGTTATTTGCATAAAATAAGGTAGATGAATATTTAAGTCATATAAATAAACCCAGGGGTAAACAGCATTGAGGCCAAAGGGTGAGCCTTATATATCTATGTCCCAAAAGGAGGGCAAGGTCTCCACCTGAGAATGTGGAAGGATTACTGTGCACCAGTACTAACAGCTGTACATCTGTGTTCTTGTTCTGAAAGTGCTAGGCTCTTTTGTACCTTTCATTTTTCCAGATAAATGTTTAGATGATTTTTCTAAGCGGCCATGGTATATGTTGTTGTTGTTGTTATGTGCCATCGAGTCGTTTCCGACTCATAGCGACCCTATGCACAACAGCTCTAAACCCTGCTCTATCCTGCGCCAACCGCACC